>NW_026909217.1:0-109467 GCF_033115175.1 Lepus europaeus | reverse complement strand
GAAGCCCTGCACACAGGCAAGAAGCCCCCCAGGCCCGCGGGCGCGCCCGACCCTGGTTCCTCCTGGCTGGCTGCAGCCACAGGGAACGGGGGTTCTGAGTTGGCAGCCCCCATTCCCGAAGCATCCACGGGCAGTTCCCCGAAGGGCTGACACCGGCTGCGCCTCAGCAGCCAGACAACCTCCCTCCCTCTGGTCGGGCACTGCAAGCCACACAGCCACTTGTGTCCCCTGTGTCCCTGGAGGCCGCAGCGCGTTTTGGGTTTTGGCGCGGACGGGCCCCTCTCGGCTTCCGTAGTCCATTTGCCCCGGAGCCTGCCAGACCCCTGGCCCCAGGGGCGGGCCCTGCTGAGTCCCGAGCGCCTCCTGGGTTCCTGCCACCACCCTTGGGCCGGGATGAGGTGCCACCTTGTGCGTAGAAGCCCTGCACACAGGCAAGAAGCCCCCCAGGGCCCGCGGGCGTGCCCGAACCTGGAGCCCCCCTGGCTGGCTGTAGCCACAGGGAACGGGGGTTCTGAGTTGGCAGCCCCCATTCCCGAAGCATCCACGGGCAGTTCCCCGAAGGGCTGACACCGGCTGCGCCTCAGCAGCCAGACAACCTCCCTCCCTCTGGTCGGGCACTGCAAGCCACACAGCCACTTGTGTCCCCTGTGTCCCTGGAGGCCGCAGCGCGTTTTGGGTTTTGGCGCGGACGGGCCCCTCTCGGCTTCCGTAGTCCATTTGCCCCCGGAGCCTGCCAGACCCCTGGCCCCAGGGGCGGGCCCTGCTGAGTTCCCGAGCGCCTCCTGGGTTCCTGCCACCACCCTTGGGCCGGGATGAGGTGCCACCTTGTGCGTAGAAGCCCTGCACACAGGCAAGAAGCCCCCCCAGGCCCGCGGGCGCGCCCGACCCTGGAGCCCCCTGGCTGGCTGCAGCCACAGGGAACGGGGGTTCTGAGTTGGCAGCCCCCCATTCCCGAAGCATCCACGGGCAGTTCCCCGAAGGGCTGACACCGGCTGCGCCTCAGCAGCCAGACAACCTCCCTCCCTCTGGTCGGGCACTGCAAGCCACACAGCCACTTGTGTCCCCTGTGTCCCTGGAGGCCGCAGCGCGTTTTGGGTTTTTGGCGCGGACGGGCCCCTCTCGGCTTCCGTAGTCCATTTGCCCCGGAGCCTGCCAGACCCCTGGCCCCAGGGGCGGGCCCTGCTGAGTCCCCGAGCGCCTCCTGGGTTCCTGCCACCACCCTTGGGCCGGGATGAGGTGCCACCTTGTGCGTAGAAGCCCTGCACACAGGCAAGAAGCTCCCCAGGCCCGCGGGCGCGCCCGACCCTGGAGCCCCCTGGCTGGCTGCAGCCAGAGGGAACGGGGGTTCTGAGTTGGCAGCCCCTATTCCCGAAGCATCCACGGGCAATTCCCCGAAGGGCTGACACCGGCTGCGCCTCAGCAGCCAGACAACCTCCCTCCCTCTGGTCGGGCACTGCAAGCCACACAGCCACTTGTGTCCCCTGTGTCCCTGGAGGCCGCAGCGCGTTTTGGGTTTTGGCGCGGACGGGCCCCTCTCGGCTTCCGTAGTCCATTTGCCCCGGAGCCTGCCAGACCCCTGGCCCCAGGGGCGGGCCCTGCTGAGTCCCCGAGCGCCTCCTGGGTTCCTGCCACCACCCTTGGGCCGGGATGAGGTGCCACCTTGTGTGTAGAAGCCCTGCACACAGGCAAGAAGCCCCCCAGGCCCGCGGGCGCGCTCGACCCTGGAGCCCCATGGCTGGCTGCAGCCACAGGGAACTGGGGTTCTGAGTTGGCAGCCCCCATTCCCGAAGCATACACGGGCAGTTCCCCGAAGGGCTGACACCGGCTGCGCCTCAGCAGCCAGACAACCTCCCTCCCTCTGGTCGGGCACTGCAAGCCACACAGCCACTTGTGTCCCCTGTGTCCCTGGAGGCCGCAGCGCGTTTTGGGTTTTAGCGCGGACGGGCCCCTCTCGGCTTCCGTAGTCCATTTGCCCCCGGAGCCTGCCAGACCCCTGGCCCCAGGGGCGGGCCCTGCTGAGTTCCCGAGCGCCTCCTGGGTTCCTGCCACCACCCTTGGGCCAGGATGAGGTGCCACCTTGTGCGTAGAAGCCCTGCACACAGGCAAGAAGCCCCCCAGGCCCGCGGGCGCGCCCGACCCTGGAGCCCCCTGGCTGGCTGCAGCCACAGGGAACGGGGGTTCTGAGTTGGCAGCCCCCATTCCCGAAGCATCCACGGGCAGTTCCCCGAAGGGCTGACACCGGCTGCGCCTCAGCAGCCAGACAACCTCCCTCCCTCTGGTCGGGCACTGCAAGCCACACAGCCACTTGTGTCCCCTGTGTCCCTGGAGGCCGCAGCGCGTTTTGGGTTTTGGCGCGGACGGGCCCCTCTCGGCTTCCGTAGTCCATTTGCCCCCGGAGCCTGCCAGACCCCTGGCCCCAGGGGCGGGCCCTGCTGAGTCCCCGAGCGCCTCCTGGGTTCCTGCCACCACCCTTGGGCCGGGATGAGGTGCCACCTTGTGCGTAGAAGCCCTACACACAGGCAAGAAGCCCCCCAGGCCCGCGGGCGCGCCCGACCCTGGAGCCCCCTGGCTGGCTGCAGCCACAGGGAACGGGGGTTCTGAGTTGGCAGCCCCCATTCCCGAAGCATCCACGGGCAGTTCCCCGAAGGGCTGACACCGGCTGCGCCTCAGCAGCCAGACAACCTCCCTCCCTCTGGTCGGGCACTGCAAGCCACACAGCCACTTGTGTCCCCTGTGTCCCTGGAGGCCGCAGCGCGTTTTGGGTTTTGGCGCGGACGGGCCCCTCTCGGCTTCCGTAGTCCATTTGCCCCCGGAGCCTGCCAGACCCCTGGCCCCAGGGGCGGGCCCTGCTGAGTTCCCGAGCGCCTCCTGGGTTACTGCCACCACCCTTGGGCCGGGATGAGGTGCCACCTTGTGCGTAGAAGCCCTACACACAGGCAAGAAGACCCCAAGGCCCGCGGCGCGCCCGACCCTGGAGCCCCCTGGCTGGCTGCAGCCACAGGGAACGGGGGTTCTGAGTTGGCAGTCCCCATTCCCGAAGCATCCACGGGCAGTTCCCCGAAGGGCTGACACCGGCTGCGCCTCAGCAGCCAGACAACCTCCCTCCCTCTGGTCGGGCACTGCAAGCCACACAGCCACTTGTGTCCCCTGTGTCCCTGGAGGCCGCAGCGCGTTTTGGGTTTTGGCGCGGACGGGCCCCTCTCGGCTTCCGTAGTCCATTTGCCCCGGAGCCTGCCAGACCCCTGGCCCCAGGGGCGGGCCCTGCTGAGTCCCCAAGCGCCTCCTGGGTTCCTGCCACTACCCTTGGGCCGGGATGTGGTGCCACCTTGTGCGTAGAAGCCCTGCACACAGGCAAGAAGCCCCCCAGGCTCGCCCGACCTGGAGCCCCCCTGGCTGGCTGCAGCCACAGGGAACGGGGGTTCTGAGTTGGCAGCCCCCATTCCCGAAGCATCCACGGGCAGTTCCCCGAAGGGCTGACACCGGCTGCGCCTCAGCAGCCAGACAACCTCCCTCCCTCTGGTCGGGCACTGCAAGCCACACAGCCACTTGTGTCCCCTGTGTCCCTGGAGGCCGCAGCGCGTTTTGGGTTTTGGCGCGGACGGGCCCCTCTCGGCTTCCGTAGTCCATTTGCCCCCGGAGCCTGCCAGACCCCTGGCCCCAGGGGCGGGCCCTGCTGAGTTCCCGAGCGCCTCCTGGGTTCCTGCCACCACCCTTGGGCTGGGATGAGGTGCCACCTTGTGCGTAGAAGCCCTGCACACAGGCAAGAAGCCCCCCAGGCCCGCGGGCGCGCCCGACCCTGGAGCCCCCTGGCTGGCTGCAGCCACAGGGAACGGGGGTTCTGAGTTGGCAGCCCCCATTCCCGAAGCATCCACGGGCAGTTCCCCGAAGGGCTGACACCGGCTGCGCCTCAGCAGCCAGACAACCTCCCTCCCTCTGGTCGGGCACTGCAAGGCACACAGCCACTTGTGTCCCCTGTGTCCCTGGAGGCCGCAGCGCGTTTTGGGTTTTGGCGCGGACGGGCCCCTCTCGGCTTCCGTAGTCCATTTGCCCCGGAGCCTGCCAGACCCCTGGCCCCAGGGGCGGGCCCTGCTGAGTCCCCGAGCGCCTCCTGGGTTCCTGCCACCACCCTTGGGCCGGGATGAGGTGCCACCTTGTGCGTAGAAGCCCTGCACACAGGCAAGAAGCCCCCCAGGCCCGCGGGCGCGCCCGACCCTGGTTCCTCCTGGCTGGCTGCAGCCACAGGGAACGGGGGTTCTGAGTTGGCAGCCCCCATTCCCGAAGCATCCACGGGCAGTTCCCCGAAGGGCTGACACCGGCTGCGCCTCAGCAGCCAGACAACCTCCCTCCCTCTGGTCGGGCACTGCAAGCCACACAGCCACTTGTGTCCCCTGTGTCCCTGGAGGCCGCAGCGCGTTTTGGGTTTTGGCGCGGACGGGCCCCTCTCGGCTTCCGTAGTCCATTTGCCCCGGAGCCTGCCAGACCCCTGGCCCCAGGGGCGGGCCCTGCTGAGTCCCCGAGCGCCTCCTGGGTTCCTGCCACCACCCTTGGGCCGGGATGAGGTGCCACCTTGTGCGTAGAAGCCCTGCACACAGGCAAGAAGCCCCCCAGGCCCGCGGGCGTGCCCGAACCTGGAGCCCCCTGGCTGGCTGTAGCCACAGGGAACGGGGGTTCTGAGTTGGCAGCCCCCATTCCCGAAGCATCCACGGGCAGTTCCCCGAAGGGCTGACACCGGCTGCGCCTCAGCAGCCAGACAACCTCCCTCCCTCTGGTCGGGCACTGCAAGCCACACAGCCACTTGTGTCCCCTGTGTCCCTGGAGGCCGCAGCGCGTTTTGGGTTTTGGCGCGGACGGGCCCCTCTCGGCTTCCGTAGTCCATTTGCCCCCGGAGCCTGCCAGACCCCTGGCCCCAGGGGCGGGCCCTGCTGATTTCCCGAGCGCCTCCTGGGTTCCTGCCACCACCCTTGGGCCGGGATGAGGTGCCACCTTGTGCGTAGAAGCCCTGCACACAGGCAAGAAGCCCCCCAGGCCCGCGGGCGCGCCCGACCCTGGAGCCCCCTGGCTGGCTGCAGCCACAGGGAACGGGGGTTCTGAGTTGGCAGCCCCCATTCCCGAAGCATCCACGGGCAGTTCCCCGAAGGGCTGACACCGGCTGCGCCTCAGCAGCCAGACAACCTCCCTCCCTCTGGTCGGGCACTGCAAGCCACACAGCCACTTGTGTCCCCTGTGTCCCTGGAGGCCGCAGCGCGTTTTGGGTTTTGGCGCGGACGGGCCCCTCTCGGCTTCCGTAGTCCATTTGCCCCGGAGCCTGCCAGACCCCTGGCTCCAGGGGCGGGCCCTGCTGAGTCCCCGAGCGCCTCCTGGGTTCCTGCCACCACCCTTGGGCCGGGATGAGGTGCCACCTTGTGCGTAGAAGCCCTGCACACAGGCAAGAAGCCCCCCAGGCCCGCGGGCGCGCCCGACCCTGGAGCCCCCTGGCTGGCTGCAGCCACAGGGAACGGGGGTTCTGAGTTGGCAGCCCCCATTCCCGAAGCATCCACGGGCAGTTCCCCGAAGGGCTGACACCGGCTGCGCCTCAGCAGCCAGACAACCTCCCTCCCTCTGGTCGGGCACTGCAAGCCACACAGCCACTTGTGTCCCCTGTGTCCCTGGATGCCGCAGCGCGTTTTGGGTTTTGGCGCGGACGGGCCCCTCTCGGCTTCCGTAGTCCATTTGTCCCCGGAGCCTGCCAGACCCCTGGCCCCAGGGGCGGGCCCTGCTGAGTCCCCGAGCGCCTCCTGGGTTCCTGCCACCACCCTTGGGCCGGGATGAGGTGCCACCTTGTGCGTAGAAGCCCTGCACACAGGCAAGAAGCCCCCCAGGCCCGCGGGCGTGCCCGACCCTGGAGCCCCCTGGCTGGCTGCAGCCACAGGGAACGGGGGTTCTGAGTTGGCAGCCCCCATTCCCGAAGCATCCACGGGCAGTTCCCCGAAGGGCTGACACCGGCTGCGCCTCAGCAGCCAGACAACCTCCCTCCCTCTGGTCGGGCACTGCAAGCCACACAGCCACTTGTGTCCCCTGTGTCCCTGGAGGCCGCAGCGCGTTTTGGGTTTTGGCGCGGACGGGCCCCTCTCGGCTTCCGTAGTCCATTTGCCCCGGAGCCTGCCAGACCCCTGGCCCCAGGGGCGGGCCCTGCTGAGTCCCCGAGCGCCTCCTGGGTTCCTGCCACCACCCTTGGGCCGGGATGAGGTGCCACCTTGTGCGTAGAAGCCCTGCACACAGGCAAGAAGCCCCCCAGGCCCGCGGGCGCGCCCGACCCTGGTTCCTCCTGGCTGGCTGCAGCCACAGGGAACGGGGGTTCTGAGTTGGCAGCCCCCATTCCCGAAGCATCCACGGGCAGTTCCCCGAAGGGCTGACACCGGCTGCGCCTCAGCAGCCAGACAACCTCCCTCCCTCTGGTCGGGCACTGCAAGCCACACAGCCACTTGTGTCCCCTGTGTCCCTGGAGGCCGCAGCGCGTTTTGGGTTTTGGCGCGGACGGGCCCCTCTCGGCTTCCGTAGTCCATTTGCCCCGGAGCCTGCCAGACCCCTGGCCCCAGGGGCGGGCCCTGCTGAGTCCCCGAGCGCCTCCTGGGTTCCTGCCACCACCCTTGGGCCGGGATGAGGTGCCACCTTGTGCGTAGAAGCCCTGCACACAGGCAAGAAGCCCCCCAGGCCCGCGGGCGCGCCCGACCCTGGAGCCCCCTGGCTGGCTGCAGCCACAGGGAACGGGGGTTCTGAGTTGGCAGCCCCCATTCCCGAAGCATCCACGGGCAGTTCCCCGAAGGGCTGACGCCGGCTGCGCCTCAGCAGCCAGATAACCTCCCTCCCTCTGGTCGGGCACTGCAAGCCACACAGCCACTTGTGTCCCCTGTGTCCCTGGAGGCCGCAGCACGTTTTGGGTTTTGGCGCGGACGGGCCCCTCTCGGCTTCCGTAGTCCATTTGCCCCCGGAGCCTGCCAGACCCCTGGCCCCAGGGGCGGGCCCTGCTGAGTCCCCGAGCGCCTCCTGGGTTCCTGCCACCACCCTTGGGCCGGGATGAGGTGCCACCTTGTGCGTAGAAGCCCTGCACACAGGCAAGAAGCCCCCCAGGCCCGCGGGCGCGCCCGACCCTGGAGCCCCCTGGCTGGCTGCAGCCACAGGGAATGGGGGTTCTGAGTTGGCAGCCCCCATTCCCGAAGCATCCACGGGCAGTTCCCCGAAGGGCTGACACCGGCTGCGCCTCAGCAGCCAGACAACCTCCCTCCCTCTGGTCGGGCACTGCAAGCCACACAGCCACTTGTGTCCCCTGTGTCCCTGGAGGCCGCAGCGCGTTTTGGGTTTTGGCGCGGACGGGCCCCTCTCGGCTTCCGTAGTCCATTTGCCCCGGAGCCTGCCAGACCCCTGGCCCCAGGGGCGGGCCCTGCTGAGTCCCCGAGCGCCTCCTGGGTTCCTGCCACTACCCTTGGGCCGGGATGAGGTGCCACCTTATGCGTAGAAGCCCTGCACACAGGCAAGAAGCCCCCCAGGCCCGCGGGCGCGCCCGACCCTGGAGCCCCCTGGCTGGCTGCAGCCACAGGGAACGGGGGTTCTGAGTTGGCAGCCCCCATTCCCGAAGCATCCACGGGCAGTTCCCCGAAGGGCTGACACCGGCTGCGCCTCAGCAGCCAGACAACCTCCCTCCCTCTGGTCGGGCACTGCAAGCCACACAGCCACTTGTGTCCCCTGTGTCCCTGGAGGCCGCAGCGCGTTTTGGGTTTTGGCGCGGACGGGCCCCTCTTGGCTTCCGTAGTCCATTTGCCCCCGGAGCCTGCCAGACCCCTGGCCCCAGGGGCGGGCCCTGCTGAGTCCCCGAGCGCCTCCTGGGTTCCTGCCACCACCCTTGGGCCGGGATGAGGTGCCACCTTGTGCGTAGAAGCCCTGCACACAGGCAAGAAGCCCCCCAGGCCCGCGGGCGCGCCCGAACCTGGAGCCCCCTGGCTGGCTGTAGCCACAGGGAACGGGGGTTCTGAGTTGGCAGCCCCCATTCCCGAAGCATCCACGGGCAGTTCCCCGAAGGGCTGACACCGGCTGCGCCTCAGCAGCCAGACAACCTCCCTCCCTCTGGTCGGGCACTGCAAGCCACACAGCCACTTGTGTCCACTGTGTCCCTGGAGGCCGCAGCGCGTTTTGGGTTTTGGCGCGGACGGGCCCCTCTCGGCTTCCGTAGTCCATTTGCCCCCGGAGCCTGCCAGACCCCTGGCCCCAGGGGCGGGCCCTGCTGAGTTCCCGAGCGCCTCCTGGGTTACTGCCACCACCCTTGGGCCGGGATGAGGTGCCACCTTGTGCGTAGAAGCCCTACACACAGGCAAGAAGACCCCAAGGCCCGCGGGCGCGCCCGACCCTGGAGCCCCCTGGCTGGCTGCAGCCACAGGGAACAGGGGTTCTGAGTTGGCAGCCCCCATTCCCGAAGCATCCACGGGCAGTTCCCCGAAGGGCTGACACCGGCTGCGCCTCAGCAGCCAGACAACCTCCCTCCCTCTGGTCGGGCACTGCAAGCCACACAGCCACTTGTGTCCCCTGTGTCCCTGGAGGCCGCAGCGCGTTTTGGGTTTTAGCGCGGACGGGCCCCTCTCGGCTTCCGTAGTCCATTTGCCCCCGGAGCCTGCCAGACCCCTGGCCCCAGGGGCGGGCCCTGCTGAGTTCCCGAGCGCCTCCTGGGTTCCTGCCACCACCCTTGGGCCAGGATGAGGTGCCACCTTGTGCGTAGAAGCCCTGCACACAGGCAAGAAGCCCCCCAGGCCCGCGGGCGCGCCCGACCCTGGAGCCCCCTGGCTGGCTGCAGCCACAGGGAACGGGGGTTCTGAGTTGGCAGCCCCCATTCCCGAAGCATCCACGGGCAGTTCCCCGAAGGGCTGACACCGGCTGCGCCTCAGCAGCCAGACAACCTCCCTCCCTCTGGTCGGGCACTGCAAGCCACACAGCCACTTGTGTCCCCTGTGTCCCTGGAGGCCGCAGCGCGTTTTGGGTTTTGGCGCGGACGGGCCCCTCTCGGCTTCCGTAGTCCATTTGCCCCGGAGCCTGCCAGACCCCTGGCCGCAGGGGCGGGCCCTGCTGAGTCCCCAAGCGCCTCCTGGGTTCCTGCCACTACCCTTGGGCCGGGATGTGGTGCCACCTTGTGCGTAGAAGCCCTGCACACAGGCAAGAAGCCCCCCAGGCTCGCCCGACCTGGAGCCCCCTGGCTGGCTGCAGCCACAGGGAACGGGGGTTCTGAGTTGGCAGCCCCCATTCCCGAAGCATCCACGGGCAGTTCCCCGAAGGGCTGACACCGGCTGCGCCTCAGCAGCCAGACAACCTCCCTCCCTCTGGTCGGGCACTGCAAGCCACACAGCCACTTGTGTCCCCTGTGTCCCTGGAGGCCGCAGCGCGTTTTGGGTTTTGGCGCGGACGGGCCCCTCTCGGCTTCCGTAGTCCATTTGCCCCCGGAGCCTGCCAGACCCCTGGCCCCAGGGGCGGGCCCTGCTGAGTTCCCGAGCGCCTCCTGGGTTCCTGCCACCACCCTTGGGCTGGGATGAGGTGCCACCTTGTGCGTAGAAGCCCTGCACACAGGCAAGAAGCCCCCCAGGCCCGCGGGCGCGCCCGACCCTGGAGCCCCCTGGCTGGCTGCAGCCACAGGGAACGGGGGTTCTGAGTTGGCAGCCCCCATTCCCGAAGCATCCACGGGCAGTTCCCCGAAGGGCTGACACCGGCTGCGCCTCAGCAGCCAGACAACCTCCCTCCCTCTGGTCGGGCACTGCAAGCCACACAGCCACTTGTGTCCCCTGTGTCCCTGGAGGCCGCAGCGCGTTTTGGGTTTTGGCGCGGACGGGCCCCTCTCGGCTTCCGTAGTCCATTTGCCCCGGAGCCTGCCAGACCCCTGGCCCCAGGGGCGGCCCTGCTGAGTCCCCGAGCGCCTCCTGGGTTCCTGCCACCACCCTTGGGCCGGGATGAGGTGCCACCTTGTGCGTAGAAGCCCTGCACACAGGCAAGAAGCCCCCCAGGCCCGCGGGCGCGCCCGACCCTGGTTCCTCCTGGCTGGCTGCAGCCACAGGGAACGGGGGTTCTGAGTTGGCAGCCCCCATTCCCGAAGCATCCACGGGCAGTTCCCCGAAGGGCTGACACCGGCTGCGCCTCAGCAGCCAGACAACCTCCCTCCCTCTGGTCGGGCACTGCAAGCCACACAGCCACTTGTGTCCCCTGTGTCCCTGGAGGCCGCAGCGCGTTTTGGGTTTTGGCGCGGACGGGCCCCTCTCGGCTTCCGTAGTCCATTTGCCCCGGAGCCTGCCAGACCCCTGGCCCCAGGGGCGGGCCCTGCTGAGTCCCCGAGCGCCTCCTGGGTTCCTGCCACCACCCTTGGGCCGGGATGAGGTGCCACCTTGTGCGTAGAAGCCCTGCACACAGGCAAGAAGCCCCCCAGGCCCGCGGGCGTGCCCGAACCTGGAGCCCCCTGGCTGGCTGTAGCCACAGGGAACGGGGGTTCTGAGTTGGCAGCCCCCATTCCCGAAGCATCCACGGGCAGTTCCCCGAAGGGCTGACACCGGCTGCGCCTCAGCAGCCAGACAACCTCCCTCCCTCTGGTCGGGCACTGCAAGCCACACAGCCACTTGTGTCCCCTGTGTCCCTGGAGGCCGCAGCGCGTTTTGGGTTTTGGCGCGGACGGGCCCCTCTCGGCTTCCGTAGTCCATTTGCCCCCGGAGCCTGCCAGACCCCTGGCCCCAGGGGCGGGCCCTGCTGAGTTCCCGAGCGCCTCCTGGGTTCCTGCCACCACCCTTGGGCCGGGATGAGGTGCCACCTTGTGCGTAGAAGCCCTGCACACAGGCAAGAAGCCCCCCAGGCCCGCGGGCGCGCCCGACCCTGGAGCCCCCTGGCTGGCTGCAGCCACAGGGAACGGGGGTTCTGAGTTGGCAGCCCCCATTCCCGAAGCATCCACGGGCAGTTCCCCGAAGGGCTGACACCGGCTGCGCCTCAGCAGCCAGACAACCTCCCTCCCTCTGGTCGGGCACTGCAAGCCACACAGCCACTTGTGTCCCCTGTGTCCCTGGAGGCCGCAGCGCGTTTTGGGTTTTGGCGCGGACGGGCCCCTCTCGGCTTCCGTAGTCCATTTGCCCCGGAGCCTGCCAGACCCCTGGCCCCAGGGGCGGGCCCTGCTGAGTCCCCGAGCGCCTCCTGGGTTCCTGCCACCACCCTTGGGCCGGGATGAGGTGCCACCTTGTGCGTAGAAGCCCTGCACACAGGCAAGAAGCTCCCCAGGCCCGCGGGCGCGCCCGACCCTGGAGCCCCCTGGCTGGCTGCAGCCAGAGGGAACGGGGGTTCTGAGTTGGCAGCCCCTATTCCCGAAGCATCCACGGGCAATTCCCCGAAGGGCTGACACCGGCTGCGCCTCAGCAGCCAGACAACCTCCCTCCCTCTGGTCGGGCACTGCAAGCCACACAGCCACTTGTGTCCCCTGTGTCCCTGGAGGCCGCAGCGCGTTTTGGGTTTTGGCGCGGACGGGCCCCTCTCGGTTTCCGTAGTCCATTTGCCCCGGAGCCTGCCAGACCCCTGGCCCCAGGGGCGGGCCCTGCTGAGTCCCCGAGCGCCTCCTGGGTTCCTGCCACCACCCTTGGGCCGGGATGAGGTGCCACCTTGTGCGTAGAAGCCCTGCACACAGGCAAGAAGCCCCCCAGGCCCGCGGGCGCGCCCGACCCTGGAGCCCCCTGGCTGGCTGCAGCCACAGGGAACGGGGGTTCTGAGTTGGCAGCCCCCATTCCCGAAGCATCCACGGGCAGTTCCCCGAAGGGCTGACACCGGCTGCGCCTCAGCAGCCAGACAACCTCCCTCCCTCTGGTCGGGCACTGCAAGCCACACAGCCACTTGTGTCCCCTGTGTCCCTGGAGGCCGCAGCGCGTTTTGGGTTTTGGCGCGGACGGGCCCCTCTCGGCTTCCGTAGTCCATTTGCCCCCGGAGCCTGCCAGACCCCTGGCCCCAGGGGCGGGCCCTGCTGAGTCCCCGAGCGCCTCCTGGGTTCCTGCCACCACCCTTGGGCCGGGATGAGGTGCCACCTTGTGTGTAGAAGCCCTGCACACAGGCAAGAAGCCCCCAGGCCCGCGGGCGCGCTCGACCCTGGAGCCCCATGGCTGGCTGCAGCCACAGGGAACTGGGGTTCTGAGTTGGCAGCCCCCATTCCCGAAGCATACACGGGCAGTTCCCCGAAGGGCTGACACCGGCTGCGCCTCAGCAGCCAGACAACCTCCCTCCCTCTGGTCGGGCACTGCAAGCCACACAGCCACTTGTGTCCCCTGTGTCCCTGGAGGCCGCAGCGCGTTTTGGGTTTTAGCGCGGACGGGCCCCTCTCGGCTTCCGTAGTCCATTTGCCCCCGGAGCCTGCCAGACCCCTGGCCCCAGGGGCGGGCCCTGCTGAGTTCCCGAGCGCCTCCTGGGTTCCTGCCACCACCCTTGGGCCAGGATGAGGTGCCACCTTGTGCGTAGAAGCCCTGCACACAGGCAAGAAGCCCCCCAGGCCCGCGGGCGCGCCCGACCCTGGAGCCCCCTGGCTGGCTGCAGCCACAGGGAACGGGGGTTCTGAGTTGGCAGCCCCCATTCCCGAAGCATCCACGGGCAGTTCCCCGAAGGGCTGACACCGGCTGCGCCTCAGCAGCCAGACAACCTCCCTCCCTCTGGTCGGGCACTGCAAGCCACACAGCCACTTGTGTCCCCTGTGTCCCTGGAGGCCGCAGCGCGTTTTGGGTTTTGGCGCGGACGGGCCCCTCTCGGCTTCCGTAGTCCATTTGCCCCCGGAGCCTGCCAGACCCCTGGCCCCAGGGGCGGGCCCCTGCTGAGTCCCCGAGCGCCTCCTGGGTTCCTGCCACCACCCTTGGGCCGGGATGAGGTGCCACCTTGTGCGTAGAAGCCCTACACACAGGCAAGAAGCCCCCCAGGCCCGCGGGCGCGCCCGACCCTGGAGCCCCCTGGCTGGCTGCAGCCACAGGGAACGGGGGTTCTGAGTTGGCAGCCCCCATTCCCGAAGCATCCACGGGCAGTTCCCCGAAGGGCTGACACCGGCTGCGCCTCAGCAGCCAGACAACCTCCCTCCCTCTGGTCGGGCACTGCAAGCCACACAGCCACTTGTGTCCCCTGTGTCCCTGGAGGCCGCAGCGCGTTTTGGGTTTTGGCGCGGACGGGCCCCTCTCGGCTTCCGTAGTCCATTTGCCCCCGGAGCCTGCCAGACCCCTGGCCCCAGGGGCGGGCCCTGCTGAGTTCCCGAGCGCCTCCTGGGTTACTGCCACCACCCTTGGGCCGGGATGAGGTGCCACCTTGTGCGTAGAAGCCCTACACACAGGCAAGAAGACCCCAAGGCCCGCGGCGCGCCCGACCCTGGAGCCCCCTGGCTGGCTGCAGCCACAGGGAACGGGGGTTCTGAGTTGGCAGTCCCCATTCCCGAAGCATCCACGGGCAGTTCCCCGAAGGGCTGACACCGGCTGCGCCTCAGCAGCCAGACAACCTCCCTCCCTCTGGTCGGGCACTGCAAGCCACACAGCCACTTGTGTCCCCTGTGTCCCTGGAGGCCGCAGCGCGTTTTGGGTTTTGGCGCGGACGGGCCCCTCTCGGCTTCCGTAGTCCATTTGCCCCGGAGCCTGCCAGACCCCTGGCCCCAGGGGCGGGCCCTGCTGAGTCCCCAAGCGCCTCCTGGGTTCCTGCCACTACCCTTGGGCCGGGATGTGGTGCCACCTTGTGCGTAGAAGCCCTGCACACAGGCAAGAAGCCCCCCAGGCTCGCCCGACCTGGAGCCCCCTGGCTGGCTGCAGCCACAGGGAACGGGGGTTCTGAGTTGGCAGCCCCCATTCCCGAAGTATCCACGGGCAGTTCCCCGAAGGGCTGACACCGGCTGCGCCTCAGCAGCCAGACAACCTCCCTCCCTCTGGTCGGGCACTGCAAGCCACACAGCCACTTGTGTCCCCTGTGTCCCTGGAGGCCGCAGCGCGTTTTGGGTTTTGGCGCGGACGGGCCCCTCTCGGCTTCCGTAGTCCATTTGCCCCCGGAGCCTGCCAGACCCATGGCCCCAGGGGCGGGCCCTGCTGAGTTCCCGAGCGCCTCCTGGGTTCCTGCCACCACCCTTGGGCTGGGATGAGGTGCCACCTTGTGCGTAGAAGCCCTGCACACAGGCAAGAAGCCCCCCAGGCCCGCGGGCGCGCCCGACCCTGGAGCCCCCTGGCTGGCTGCAGCCACAGGGAACGGGGGTTCTGAGTTGGCAGCCCCCATTCCCGAAGCATCCACGGGCAGTTCCCCGAAGGGCTGACACCGGCTGCGCCTCAGCAGCCAGACAACCTCCCTCCCTCTGGTCGGGCACTGCAAGCCACACAGCCACTTGTGTCCCCTGTGTCCCTGGAGGCCGCAGCGCGTTTTGGGTTTTGGCGCGGACGGGCCCCTCTCGGCTTCCGTAGTCCATTTGCCCCGGAGCCTGCCAGACCCCTGGCCCCAGGGGCGGGCCCTGCTGAGTCCCCGAGCGCCTCCTGGGTTCCTGCCACCACCCTTGGGCCGGGATGAGGTGCCACCTTGTGCGTAGAAGCCCTGCACACAGGCAAGAAGCCCCCCAGGCCCGCGGGCGTGCCCGAACCTGGAGCCCCCTGGCTGGCTGTAGCCACAGGGAACGGGGGTTCTGAGTTGGCAGCCCCCATTCCCGAAGCATCCACGGGCAGTTCCCCGAAGGGCTGACACCGGCTGCGCCTCAGCAGCCAGACAACCTCCCTCCCTCTGGTCGGGCACTGCAAGCCACACAGCCACTTGTGTCCCCTGTGTCCCTGGAGGCCGCAGCGCGTTTTGGGTTTTGGCGCGGACGGGCCCCTCTCGGCTTCCGTAGTCCATTTGCCCCCGGAGCCTGCCAGACCCCTGGCCCCAGGGGCGGGCCCTGCTGAGTTCCCGAGCGCCTCCTGGGTTCCTGCCACCACCCTTGGGCCGGGATGAGGTGCCACCTTGTGCGTAGAAGCCCTGCACACAGGCAAGAAGCCCCCCAGGCCCGCGGGCGCGCCCGACCCTGGAGCCCCCTGGCTGGCTGCAGCCACAGGGAACGGGGGTTCTGAGTTGGCAGCCCCCATTCCCGAAGCATCCACGGGCAGTTCCCCGAAGGGCTGACACCGGCTGCGCCTCAGCAGCCAGACAACCTCCCTCCCTCTGGTCGGGCACTGCAAGCCACACAGCCACTTGTGTCCCCTGTGTCCCTGGAGGCCGCAGCGCGTTTTGGGTTTTGGCGCGGACGGGCCCCTCTCGGCTTCCGTAGTCCATTTGCCCCGGAGCCTGCCAGACCCCTGGCTCCAGGGGCGGGCCCTGCTGAGTCCCCGAGCGCCTCCTGGGTTCCTGCCACCACCCTTGGGCCGGGATGAGGTGCCACCTTGTGCGTAGAAGCCCTGCACACAGGCAAGAAGCCCCCCAGGCCCGCGGGCGCGCCCGACCCTGGAGCCCCCTGGCTGGCTGCAGCCACAGGGAACGGGGGTTCTGAGTTGGCAGCCCCCATTCCCGAAGCATCCACGGGCAGTTCCCCGAAGGGCTGACACCGGCTGCGCCTCAGCAGCCAGACAACCTCCCTCCCTCTGGTCGGGCACTGCAAGCCACACAGCCACTTGTGTCCCCTGTGTCCCTGGAGGCCGCAGCGCGTTTTGGGTTTTGGCGCGGACGGGCCCCTCTCGGCTTCCGTAGTCCATTTGTCCCCGGAGCCTGCCAGACCCCTGGCCCCAGGGGCGGGCCCTGCTGAGTCCCCGAGCGCCTCCTGGGTTCCTGCCACCACCCTTGGGCCGGGATGAGGTGCCACCTTGTGCGTAGAAGCCCTGCACACAGGCAAGAAGCCCCCCAGGCCCGCGGGCGTGCCCGACCCTGGAGCCCCCTGGCTGGCTGCAGCCACAGGGAACGGGGGTTCTGAGTTGGCAGCCCCCATTCCCGAAGCATCCACGGGCAGTTCCCCGAAGGGCTGACACCGGCTGCGCCTCAGCAGCCAGACAACCTCCCTCCCTCTGGTCGGGCACTGCAAGCCACACAGCCACTTGTGTCCCCTGTGTCCCTGGAGGCCGCAGCGCGTTTTGGGTTTTGGCGCGGACGGGCCCCTCTCGGCTTCCGTAGTCCATTTGCCCCGGAGCCTGCCAGACCCCTGGCCCCAGGGGCGGGCCCTGCTGAGTCCCCGAGCGCCTCCTGGGTTCCTGCCACCACCCTTGGGCCGGGATGAGGTGCCACCTTGTGCGTAGAAGCCCTGCACACAGGCAAGAAGCCCCCCAGGCCCGCGGGCGCGCCCGACCCTGGTTCCTCCTGGCTGGCTGTAGCCACAGGGAACGGGGGTTCTGAGTTGGCAGCCCCCATTCCCGAAGCATCCACGGGCAGTTCCCCGAAGGGCTGACACCGGCTGCGCCTCAGCAGCCAGACAACCTCCCTCCCTCTGGTCGGGCACTGCAAGCCACACAGCCACTTGTGTCCCCTGTGTCCCTGGAGGCCGCAGCGCGTTTTGGGTTTTGGCGCGGACGGGCCCCTCTCGGCTTCCGTAGTCCATTTGCCCCGGAGCCTGCCAGACCCCTGGCCCCAGGGGCGGGCCCTGCTGAGTCCCCGAGCGCCTCCTGGGTTCCTGCCACCACCCTTGGGCCGGGATGAGGTGCCACCTTGTGCGTAGAAGCCCTGCACACAGGCAAGAAGCCCCCCAGGCCCGCGGGCGCGCCCGACCCTGGAGCCCCCTGGCTGGCTGCAGCCACAGGGAACGGGGGTTCTGAGTTGGCAGCCCCCATTCCCGAAGCATCCACGGGCAGTTCCCCGAAGGGCTGACGCCGGCTGCGCCTCAGCAGCCAGATAACCTCCCTCCCTCTGGTCGGGCACTGCAAGCCACACAGCCACTTGTGTCCCCTGTGTCCCTGGAGGCCGCAGCACGTTTTGGGTTTTGGCGCGGACGGGCCCCTCTCGGCTTCCGTAGTCCATTTGCCCCCGGAGCCTGCCAGACCCCTGGCCCCAGGGGCGGGCCCTGCTGAGTCCCCGAGCGCCTCCTGGGTTCCTGCCACCACCCTTGGGCCGGGATGAGGTGCCACCTTGTGCGTAGAAGCCCTGCACACAGGCAAGAAGCCCCCCAGGCCCGCGGGCGCGCCCGACCCTGGAGCCCCCTGGCTGGCTGCAGCCACAGGGAATGGGGGTTCTGAGTTGGCAGCCCCCATTCCCGAAGCATCCACGGGCAGTTCCCCGAAGGGCTGACACCGGCTGCGCCTCAGCAGCCAGACAACCTCCCTCCCTCTGGTCGGGCACTGCAAGCCACACAGCCACTTGTGTCCCCTGTGTCCCTGGAGGCCGCAGCGCGTTTTGGGTTTTGGCGCAGACGGGCCCCTCTCGGCTTCCGTAGTCCATTTGCCCCGGAGCCTGCCAGACCCCTGGCCCCAGGGGCGGGCCCTGCTGAGTCCCCGAGCGCCTCCTGGGTTCCTGCCACTACCCTTGGGCCGGGATGAGGTGCCACCTTATGCGTAGAAGCCCTGCACACAGGCAAGAAGCCCCCCAGGCCCGCGGGCGCGCCCGACCCTGGAGCCCCCTGGCTGGCTGCAGCCACAGGGAACGGGGGTTCTGAGTTGGCAGCCCCCATTCCCGAAGCATCCACGGGCAGTTCCCCGAAGGGCTGACACCGGCTGCGCCTCAGCAGCCAGACAACCTCCCTCCCTCTGGTCGGGCACTGCAAGCCACACAGCCACTTGTGTCCCCTGTGTCCCTGGAGGCCGCAGCGCGTTTTGGGTTTTGGCGCGGACGGGCCCCTCTCGGCTTCCGTAGTCCATTTGCCCCCGGAGCCTGCCAGACCCCTGGCCCCAGGGGCGGGCCCTGCTGAGTCCCCGAGCGCCTCCTGGGTTCCTGCCACCACCCTTGGGCCGGGATGAGGTGCCACCTTGTGCGTAGAAGCCCTGCACACAGGCAAGAAGCCCCCCAGGCCCGCGGGCGCGCCCGACCCTGGAGCCCCCTGGCTGGCTGCAGCCACAGGGAACGGGGGTTCTGAGTTGGCAGCCCCCATTCCCGAAGCATCCACGGGCAGTTCCCCGAAGGGCTGACACCGGCTGCGCCTCAGCAGCCAGACAACCTCCCTCCCTCTGGTCGGGCACTGCAAGCCACACAGCCACTTGTGTCCACTGTGTCCCTGGAGGCCGCAGCGCGTTTTGGGTTTTGGCGCGGACGGGCCCCTCTCGGCTTCCGTAGTCCATTTGCCCCCGGAGCCTGCCAGACCCCTGGCCCCAGGGGCGGGCCCTGCTGAGTTCCCGAGCGCCTCCTGGGTTACTGCCACCACCCTTGGGCCGGGATGAGGTGCCACCTTGTGCGTAGAAGCCCTACACACAGGCAAGAAGACCCCAAGGCCCGCGGGCGCGCCCGACCCTGGAGCCCCCTGGCTGGCTGCAGCCACAGGGAACAGGGGTTCTGAGTTGGCAGCCCCCATTCCCGAAGCATCCACGGGCAGTTCCCCAAAGGGCTGACACCGGCTGCGCCTCAGCAGCCAGACAACCTCCCTCCCTCTGGTCGGGCACTGCAAGCCACACAGCCACTTGTGTCCCCTGTGTCCCTGGAGGCCGCAGCGCGTTTTGGGTTTTAGCGCGGACGGGCCCCTCTCGGCTTCCGTAGTCCATTTGCCCCCGGAGCCTGCCAGACCCCTGGCCCCAGGGGCGGGCCCTGCTGAGTTCCCGAGCGCCTCCTGGGTTCCTGCCACCACCCTTGGGCCAGGATGAGGTGCCACCTTGTGCGTAGAAGCCCTGCACACAGGCAAGAAGCCCCCCAGGCCCGCGGGCGCGCCCGACCCTGGAGCCCCCTGGCTGGCTGCAGCCACAGGGAACGGGGGTTCTGAGTTGGCAGCCCCCATTCCCGAAGCATCCACGGGCAGTTCCCCGAAGGGCTGACACCGGCTGCGCCTCAGCAGCCAGACAACCTCCCTCCCTCTGGTCGGGCACTGCAAGCCACACAGCCACTTGTGTCCCCTGTGTCCCTGGAGGCCGCAGCGCGTTTTGGGTTTTGGCGCGGACGGGCCCCTCTCGGCTTCCGTAGTCCATTTGCCCCCGGAGCCTGCCAGACCCCTGGCCCCAGGGGCGGGCCCTGCTGAGTCCCCGAGCGCCTCCTGGGTTCCTGCCACCACCCTTGGGCCGGGATGAGGTGCCACCTTGTGCGTAGAAGCCCTGCACACAGGCAAGAAGCCCCCCAGGCCCGCGGGCGCGCCCTACCCTGGAGCCCCCTGGCTGGCTGCAGCCACAGGGAACGGGGGTTCTGAGTTGGCAGCCCCCATTCCCGAAGCATCCACGGGCAGTTCCCCGAAGGGCTGACACCGGCTGCGCCTCAGCAGCCAGACAACCTCCCTCCCTCTGGTCGGGCACTACAAGCCACACAGCCACTTGTGTCCCCTGTGTCCCTGGAGGCCGCAGCGCGTTTTGGGTTTTGGCGCGGACGGGCCCCTCTCGGCTTCCGTAGTCCATTTGCCCCCGGAGCCTGCCAGACCCCTGGCCCCAGGGGCGGGCCCTGCTGAGTTCCCGAGCGCCTCCTGGGTTACTGCCACCACCCTTGGGCCGGGATGAGGTGCCACCTTGTGCGTAGAAGCCCTACACACAGGCAAGAAGACCCCAAGGCCCGCGGCGCGCCCGACCCTGGAGCCCCCTGGCTGGCTGCAGCCACAGGGAACGGGGGTTCTGAGTTGGCAGCCCCCATTCCCGAAGCATCCACGGGCAGTTCCCCGAAGGGCTGACACCGGCTGCGCCTCAGCAGCCAGACAACCTCCCTCCCTCTGGTCGGGCACTGCAAGCCACACAGCCACTTGTGTCCCCTGTGTCCCTGGAGGCCGCAGCGCGTTTTGGGTTTTGGCGCGGACGGGCCCCTCTCGGCTTCCGTAGTCCATTTGCCCCGGAGCCTGCCAGACCCCTGGCCCCAGGGGCGGGCCCTGCTGAGTCCCCGAGCGCCTCCTGGGTTCCTGCCACCACCCTTGGGCCGGGATGAGGTGCCACCTTGTGCGTAGAAGCCGTGAACACAGGCAAGAAGCCACCCAGGCCCGCGGGCGCGCCCTACCCTGGAGCCCCCTGGCTGGCTGTAGCCACAGGGAACGGGGGTTCTGAGTTGGCAGCCCCCATTCCCGAAGCATCCACGGGCAGTTCCCCGAAGGGCTGACACCGGCTGCGCCTCAGCAGCCAGACAACCTCCCTCCCTCTGGTCGGGCACTGCAAGCCACACAGCCACTTGTGTCCCCTGTGTCCCTGGAGGCCGCAGCGCGTTTTGGGTTTTGGCGCGGACGGGCCCCTCTCGGCTTCCGTAGTCCATTTGCCCCGGAGCCTGCCAGACCCCTGGCCCCAGGGGCGGGCCCTGCTGAGTCCCCGAGCGCCTCCTGGGTTCCTGCCACCACCCTTGGGCCGGGATGAGGTGCCACCTTGTGCGTAGAAGCCCTGCACACAGGCAAGAAGCCCCCCAGGCCCGCGGGCGTGCCCGACCCTGGAGCCCCCTGGCTGGCTGCAGCCACAGGGAACGGGGGTTCTGAGTTGGCAGCCCCCATTCCCGAAGCATCCACGGGCAGTTCCCCGAAGGGCTGACACCGGCTGCGCCTCAGCAGCCAGACAACCTCCCTCCCTCTGGTCGGGCACTGCAAGCCACACAGCCACTTGTGTCCCCTGTGTCCCTGGAGGCCGCAGCGCGTTTTGGGTTTTGGCGCGGACGGGCCCCTCTCGGCTTCCGTAGTCCATTTGCCCCGGAGCCTGCCAGACCCCTGGCCCCAGGGGCGGGCCCTGCTGAGTCCCGGAGCGCCTCCTGGGTTCCTGCCACCACCCTTGGGCCGGGATGAGGTGCCACCTTGTGCGTAGAAGCCCTGCACACAGGCAAGAAGCCCCCCAGGCCCGCGGGCGCGCCCGACCCTGGAGCCCCCTGGCTGGCTGCAGCCACAGGGAACGGGGGTTCTGAGTTGGCAGCCCCCATTCCCGAAGCATCCACGGGCAGTTCCCCGAAGGGCTGACACCGGCTGCGCCTCAGCAGCCAGACAACCTCCCTCCCTCTGGTCGGGCACTGCAAGCCACACAGCCACTTGTGTCCCCTGTGTCCCTGGAGGCCGCAGCGCGTTTTGGGTTTTGGCGCGGACGGGCCCCTCTCGGCTTCCGTAGTCCATTTGCCCCGGAGCCTGCCAGACCCCTGGCCCCAGGGGCGGGCCCTGCTGAGTCCCCGAGCGCCTCCTGGGTTCCTGCCACCACCCTTGGGCCGGGATGAGGTGCCACCTTGTGCGTAGAAGCCCTGCACACAGGCAAGAAGCCCCCCAGGCCCGCGGGCGCGCCCGACCCTGGAGCCCCCTGGCTGGCTGCAGCCACAGGGAACGGGGGTTCTGAGTTGGCAGCCCCCATTCCCGAAGCATCCACGGGCAGTTCCCCGAAGGGCTGACACCGGCTGCGCCTCAGCAGCCAGACAACCTCCCTCCCTCTGGTCGGGCACTGCAAGCCACACAGCCACTTGTGTCCCCTGTGTCCCTGGAGGCCGCAGCGCATTTTGGGTTTTGGCGCGGACGGGCCCCTCTCGGCTTCCGTAGTCCATTTGCCCCGGAGCCTGCCAGACCCCTGGCCCCAGGGGCGGGCCCTGCTGAGTCCCCGAGCGCCTCCTGGGTTCCTGCCACCACCCTTGGGCCGGGATGAGGTGCCACCTTGTGCGTAGAAGCCCTGCACACAGGCAAGAAGCCCCCCAGGCCCGCGGGCGCGCCCGACCCTGGAGCCCCCTGGCTGGCTGCAGCCACAGGGAACGGGGGTTCTGAGTTGGCAGCCCCCATTCCCGAAGCATCCACGGGCAGTTCCCCGAAGGGCTGACACCGGCTGCACCTCAGCAGCCAGACAACCTCCCTCCCTCTGGTCGGGCACTGCAAGCCACACAGCCACTTGTGTCCCCTGTGTCCCTGGAGGCCGCAGCGCGTTTTGGGTTTTGGCGCAGACGGGCCCCTCTCGGCTTCCGTAGTCCATTTGCCCCGGAGCCTGCCAGACCCCTGGCCCCAGGGGCGGGCCCTGCTGAGTCCC
Organism: Lepus europaeus; assembly: GCF_033115175.1. Classification (NCBI taxonomy): domain Eukaryota; kingdom Metazoa; phylum Chordata; class Mammalia; order Lagomorpha; family Leporidae; genus Lepus; species Lepus europaeus. The sequence goes on along the minus strand of NW_026909217.1, from coordinate 87,481 downwards.
CGAGCGCCTCCTGGGTTCCTTTCACCACCCTTGGGCCGGGATGAGGTGCCACCTTGTGCGTAGAAGCCCTGCACACAGGCAAGAAGCCCCCCAGGCCCGCGGGCGCGCCCGACCCTGGAGCCCCCTGGCTGGCTGCAGCCACAGGGAACGGGGGTTCTGAGTTGGCAGCCCCCATTCCCGAAGCATCCACGGGCAGTTCCCCGAAGGGCTGACACCGGCTGCGCCTCAGCAGCCAGACAACCTCCCTCCCTCTGGTCGGGCACTGCAAGCCACACAGCCACTAGTGTCCCCTGTGTCCCTGGATGCCGCAGCGCGTTTTGGGTTTTGGCGCGGACGGGCCCCTCTCGGCTTCCGTAGTCCATTTGCCCCCGGAGCCTGCCAGACCCCTGGCCCCAGGGGCGGGCCCTGCTGAGTCCCCGAGCGCCTCCTGGGTTCCTGCCACCACCCTTGGGCCGGGATGAGGTGCCACCTTGTGCGTAGAAGCCCTGCACACAGGCAAGAAGCCCCCCAGGCCCGCGGGTGCGCCCGACCCTGGAGCCCCCTGGCTGGCTGCAGCCACAGGGAATGGGGGTTCTGAGTTGGCAGCCCCCATTCCCGAAGCATCCGCGGGCAGTTCCCCGAAGGGCTGACACCGGCTGCGCCTCAGCAGCCAGACAACCTCCCTCCCTCTGGTCGGGCACTGCAAGCCACACAGCCACTCGTGTCCCCTGTGTCCCTGGAGGCCGCAGCACGTTTTGGGTTTTGGCGCGGATGTGCCCCTCTCGGCTTCCGTAGTCCATTTGCCCCGGAGCCTGCCAGACCCCTGGCCCCAGGGGCGGGCCCTGCTGAGTCCTCGAGCGCCTCCTGGGTTCCTGCCACCACCCTTGGGCCGGGATGAGGTGCCACCTTGTGCGTAGAAGCCCTGCACACAGGCAAGAAGCCACCAAGGCCCGCGGGCGCGTCCGACCCCGGAGCCCCAAGGCTGGCTGCAGCCACAGGGAACGGGGGTTCTGTGTTGGCAGCCCCCATTCCCGAAGCATCCACGGGCAGTTCCCCGAAGGGCTGACACCGGCTGCGCCTCAGCAACCAGACAACCTCCCTCCCTCTGGTCGGGCACTGCAAGCCACACAGCCACTTGTGTCCCCTGTGTCCCTGGAGGCCGCAGCGCATTTTGGGTTTTGGCGCGGACGGGACCCTCTCGGCTTCCGTAGTCCATTTGCCCCGGAGCCTCCCAGACCCCTGGCCCCAGGGGCGGGCCCTGCTGAGTCCCCGAGCGCCTCCTGGGTTCCTGCCACCACCCTTGGGCCGGGATGAGGTGCCACCTTGTGCGTAGAAGCCCTGCACACAGGCAAGAAGCCCCCCAGGCCCGCCCGACCTGGAGCCCCCTGGCTGGCTGCAACCACAGGGAACGGGGGTTCTGAGTTGGCAGCCCCCATTCCCGAAGCATCCACGGGCAGTTCCCCGAAGGGCTGACACCGGCTGCGCCTCAGCAGCCAGACAACCTCCCTCCCTCTGGTCGGGCACTGCAAGCCACACAGCCACTTGTGTCCCCTGTGTCCCTGGAGGCCGCAGCGCGTTTTGGGTTTTGGCGCGGACGGGCCCCTCTCGGCTTCCGTAGTCCATTTGCCCCCAGAGCCTGCCAGACCCCTGGCCCCAGGGGCGGGCCCTGCTGAGTCCCCGAGCGCCTCCTGGGTTCCTGCCACCACCCTTGGGCCGGGATGAGGTGCCACCTTGTGCATAGAAGCCCTGCACACAGGCAAGAAGCCCCCCAGGCCCGCGGGCGCGCCCTACCCCGGAGCCCCCTGGCTGGCTGTAGCCACAGGGAACGGGGGTTCTGAGTTGGCAGCCCCCATTCCCGAAGCATCCACGGGCAGTTCCCCGAAGGGCTGACACCGGCTGCGCCTCAGCAGCCAGACAACCTCCCTCCCTCTGGTCGGGCACTGCAAGCCACACAGCCACTTGTGTCCCCTGTGTCCCTGGAGGCCGCAGCGCGTTTTGGGTTTTGGCGCGGACGGGCCCCTCTCGGCTTCCGTAGTCCATTTGCCCCCGGAGCCTGCCAGACCCCTGGCCCCAGGGGCGGGCCCTGCTGAGTCCCCGAGCGCCTCCTGGGTTCCTGCCACCACCCTTGGGCCGGGATGAGGTGCCACCTTGTGCGTAGAAGCCCTGCACACAGGCAAGAAGCCCCCCAGGCCCGCGGGCGCGCCCGACCCTGGAGCCCCCTGGCTGGCTGCAGCCAAAGGGAACGGGGGTTCTGAGTTGGCAGCCCCTATTCCCGAAGCATCCACGGGCAATTCCCCGAAGGGCTGACACCGGCTGCGCCTCAGCAGCCAGACAACCTCCCTCCCTCTGGTCGGGCACTGCAAGCCACACAGCCACTTGTGTCCCCTGTGTCGCTGGAGGCCGCAGCGCATTTTGGGTTTTGGCGCGGACGGGCCCCTCTCGGCTTCCGTAGTCCATTTGCCCCCGGAGCCTGCCAGACCCCTGGCCCCAGGGGCGGGCCCTGCTGAGTTCCCGAGCGCCTCCTGGGTTCCTGCCACCACCCTTGGGCCGGGATGAGGTGCCACCTTGTTTGTAGAAGCCCTGCACACAGGCAAGAAGCCCCCCAGGCCCGCGGGCGCGCCCGACCCTGGAGCCCCCTGGCTGGCTGCAGCCACAGGGAACGGGGGTTCTGAGTTGGCAGCCCCCATTCCCGAAGCATCCACGGGCAGTTCCCCGAAGGGCTGACACCGGCTGCGCCTCAGCAGCCAGACAACCTCCCTCCCTCTGGTCGGGCACTGCAAGCCACACAGCCACTTGTGTCCCCTGTGTCCCTGGAGGCCGCAGCACGTTTTGGGTTTTGGCGCGGACGGGCCCCTCTCGGCTTGCATAGTCCATTTGCCCCCGGAGCCTGCCAGACCCCTGGCCCCAGGGGCGGGCCCTGCTGAGTCCCCGAGCGCCTCCTGGGTTCCTGCCACCACCCTTGGGCCGGGATGAGGTGCCACCTTGTGCGTAGAAGCCGTGCACACAGGCAAGAAGCCCCCCAGGCCCGCGGGCGCGCCCGACCCTGGAGCCCCCTGGCTGGCTGTAGCCACAGGGAACGGGGGTTCTGAGTTGGCAGCCCCCATTCCCGAAGCATCCACGGGCAGTTCCCCGAAGGGCTGACACCGGCTGCGCCTCAGCAGCCAGACAACCTCCCTCCCTCTGGTCGGGCACTGCAAGCCACACAGCCACTTGTGTCCCCTGTGTCCCTGGAGGCCGCAGCGCGTTTTGGGTTTTGGCGCGGACGGGCCCCTCTCGGCTTCCGTAGTCCATTTGCCCCCGGAGCCTGCCAGACCCCTGGCCCCAGGGGCGGGCCCTGCTGAGTCCCCGAGTGCCTCCTGAGTTCCTGCCACCACCCTTGGGCCGGGATGAGGTGCCACCTTGTGCGTAGAAGCCCTGCACACAGGCAAGAAGCCCCCCAGGCCCGCGGGCACGCCTGACCCTGGAGCCCCCTGGCTGGATGTAGCCACAGGGAACAGGGGTTCTGAGTTGGCAGCCCCCATTCCCGAAGCATCCACGGGCAGTTCCCCGAAGGGCTTACACCGGCTGCGCCTCAGCAGCCAGACAACCTCCCTCCCTCTGGTCGGGCACTGCAAGCCACACAAACACTTGTGTCCACTGTGTCCCTGGAGGCCGCAGCGCGTTTTGGGTTTTGGCGTGGACGGGCCCCTCTCGGCTTCCGTAGTCCATTTGCCCCGGAGCCTGCCAGACCCCTGGCCCCAGGGGCGGGCCCTGCTGAGTTCCCGAGCGCCTCCTGGGTTCCTGCCACCACCCTTGGGCCGGGATGAGGTGCCACCTTGTGCGTAGAAGCCCTGCACACAGGCAAGAAGCCCCCCAGGCCCGCGGGCGCGCCCGACCCTGGAGCCCCCTGGCTGGCTGCAGCCACAGGGAACGGGGGTTCTGAGTTGGCAGCCCCCATTCCCGAAGCATCCACGGGCAGTTCCCCGAAGGGCTGACACCGGCTGCGCCTCAGCAGCCAGACAACCTCCCTCCCTCTGGTCGGGCACTGCAAGCCACACAGCCACTTGTGTCCCCTGTGTCCCTGGAGGCCGCAGCGCGTTTTGGGTTTTGGCGCGGACGGGCCCCTCTCGGCTTCCGTAGTCCATTTGCCCCCGGAGCCTGCCAGACCCCTGGCCCCAGGGGCGGGCCCTGCTGAGTCCCCGAGCGCCTCCTGGGTTCCTGCCACCACCCTTGGGCCGGGATGAGGTGCCACCTTGTGCGTAGAAGCCCTGCACACAGGCAAGAAGCCCCCCAGGCCCGCGGGCGCGCCCGACCCTGGAGCCCCCTGGCTGGCTGTAGCCACAGGGAACGGGGGTTCTGAGTTGGCAGCCCCCATTCCCGAAGCATCCACGGGCAGTTCCCCGAAGGGCTGACACCGGCTGCGCCTCAGCAGCCAGACAACCTCCCTCCCTCTGGTCGGGCACTGCAAGCCACACAGCCACTTGTGTCCCCTGTGTCCCTGGAGGCCGCAGCGCGTTTTGGGTTTTGGCGCGGACGGGCCCCTCTCGGCTTCCGTAGTCCATTTGTCCCCGGAGCCTGCCAGACCCCTGGCCCCAGGGGCGGGCCCTGCTGAGTCCCCGAGCGCCTCCAGGGTTCCTGCCACCACCCTTAGGCCGGGATGAGGTGCCACCTTGTGCGTAGAAGCCCTGCACACAGGCAAGAAGCCCCCCAGGCCCGCGGGCGCGCCCGACCCTGGAGCCCCCAGGCTGGCTGCAGCCAGAGGGAACGGGGGTTCTGAGTTGGCAGCCCCCATTCCCGAAGCATCCACGGGCAGTTCCCCGAAGGGCTGACACCGGCTGCGCCTCAGCAGCCAGACAACCTCCCTCCCTCTGGTCGGGCACTGCAAGCCACACAGCCACTTGTGTCCCCTGTGTCCCTGGAGGCCGCAGCGCGTTTTGGGTTTTGGCGCGGACGGGCCCCTCTCGGCTTCCGTAGTCCATTTGCCCCCGGAGCCTGCCAGACCCCTGGCCCCAGGGGCGGGCCCTGCTGAGTCCCCGAGCGCCTCCTGGGTTCCTGCCACCACCCTTGGGCCGGGATGAGGTGCCACCTTGTGCGTAGAAGCCCTGCACACAGGCAAGAAGCCCCCCAGGCCCGCGGGCGCGCCCGACCCTGGAGCCCCCTGGCTGGCTGCAGCCACAGGGAACGGGGGTTCTGAGTTGGCAGCCCCCATTCCCGAAGCATCCGCGGGCAGTTCCCCGAAGGGCTGACACCGGCTGCGCCTCAGCAGCCAGACAACCTCCCTCCCTCTGGTCGGGCACTGCAAGCCACACAGCCACTCGTGTCCCCGTGTCCCTGGAGGCCGCAGCACGTTTTGGGTTTTGGCGCGGACGGGCCCCTCTCGGCTTCCGTAGTCCATTTGCCCCGGAGCCTGCCAGACCCCTGGCCCCAGGGGCGGGCCCTGCTGAGTTCCCGAGCGCCTCCTGGGTTCCTGCCACCACCCTTGGGCCGGGATGAGGTGCCACCTTGTGCGTAGAAGCCCTGCACACAGGCAAGAAGCCACCAAGGCCCGCGGGCGCGTCCGACCCAGGAGCCCCCTGGCTGGCTGCAGCCACAGGGAACGGGGGTTCTGAGTTCGCAGCCCCCATTCCCGAAGCATCCACGGGCAGTTCCCCGAAGGGCTGACACCGGCTGCGCCTCAGCAGCCAGACAACCTCCCTCCCTCTGGTCGGGCACTGCAAGCCACACAGCCACTTGTGTCCTCTGTTTCCCTGGAGGCCGCAGCGCGTTTTGGGTTTTGGCGCGGACGGGCCCCTCTCGGCTTCCGTAGTCCATTTGCCCCGGAGCCTGCCAGACCCCTGGCCCCAGGGGCGGGCCCTGCTGAGTCCCCGAGCGCCTCCTGGGTTCCTGCCACCACCCTTGGGCCGGGATGAGGTGCCACCTTGTGCGTAGAAGCCCTGCACACAGGCAAGAAGCCCCCAAGGCCCGCCCGACCTGGAGCCCCCTGGCTGGCTGCAGCCACAGGGAACGGGGGTTCTGAGTTGGCAGCCCCCATTCCCGAAGCATCCACGGGCAGTTCCCCGAAGGGCTGACACCGGCTGCGCCTCAGCAGCCAGACAACCTCCCTCCCTCTGGTCGGGCACTGCAAGCCACACAGCCACTTGTGTCCCCTGTGTCCCTGGAGGCCGCAGCGCGTTTTGGGTTTTGGCGCGGACGGGCCCCTCTCGGCTTCCGTAGTCCATTTGCCCCCGGAGCCTGCCAGACCCCTGGCCCCAGGGGCGGGCCCTGCTGAGTCCCCGAGCGCCTCCTGGGTTCCTGCCACCACCCTTGGGCCGGGATGAGGTGCCACCTTGTGCGTAGAAGCCGTGCACACAGGCAAGAAGCCCCCCAGGCCCGCGGGCGCGCCCGACCCTGGAGCCCCCTGGCTGGCTGTAGCCACAGGGAACGGGGGTTCTGAGTTGGCAGCCCCCATTCCCGAAGCATCCACGGGCAGTTCCCCGAAGGGCTGACACCGGCTGCGCCTCAGCAGCCAGACAACCTCCCTCCCTCTGGTCGGGCACTGCAAGCCACACAGCCACTTGTGTCCCCTGTGTCCCTGGAGGCCGCAGCGCGTTTTGGGTTTTGGCGCGGACGGGCCCCTCTCGGCTTCCGTAGTCCATTTGCCCCCGGAGCCTGCCAGAACCCTGGCCCCAGGGGCGGGCCCTGCTGAGTCCCCGAGTGCCTCCTGAGTTCCTGCCACCACCCTTGGGCCGGGATGAGGTGCCACCTTGTGCGTAGAAGCCCTGCACACAGGCAAGAAGCCCCCCAGGCCCGCGGGCGCGCCTGACCCTGGAGCCCCCTGGCTGGATGTAGCCACAGGGAACGGGGGTTCTGAGTTGGCAGCCCCCATTCCCGAAGCATCCACGGGCAGTTCCCCGAAGGGCTGACACCGGCTGCGCCTCAGCAGCCAGACAACCTCCCTCCCTCTGGTCGGGCACTGCAAGCCACACAGCCACTCGTGTCCCCTGTGTCCCTGGAGGCCGCAGCACGTTTTGGGTTTTGGCACGGACGGGCCCCTCTCGGCTTCCGTAGTCCATTTGCCCCCGGAGCCTGCCAGACCCCTGGCCCCAGGGGCGGGCCCTGCTGAGTCCCCGAGCGCCTCCTGGGTTCCTGCCACCACCCTTGGGCCGGGATGAGGTGCCACCTTGTGCGTAGAAGCCCTGCACACAGGCAAGAAGCCACCAAGGCCCGCGGGCGCGTCCGACCCCGGAGCCCCCTGGCTGGCTGCAGCCACAGGGAACGGGGGTTCTGAGTTGGCAGCCCCCATTCCCGAAGCATCCACGGGCAGTTCCCCGAAGGGCTGACACCGGCTGCGCCTCAGCAGCCAGACAACCTCCCTCCCTCTGGTCGGGCACTGCAAGCCACACAAACACTTGTGTCCACTGTGTCCCTGGAGGCCGCAGCGCGTTTTGGGTTTTGGCGCGGACGGGCCCCTCTCGGCTTCCGTAGTCCATTTGCCCCGGAGCCTGCCAGACCCCTGGCCCCAGGGGCGGGCCCTGCTGAGTCCCCGAGCGCCTCCTGGGTTCCTGCCACCACCCTTGGGCCGGGATGAGGTGCCACCTTGTGCGTAGAAGCCCTGCACACAGGCAAGAAGCCCCCCAGGCCCGCGGGCGCGCCCGACCCTGGAGGCCCCTGGCTGGCTGCAGCCACAGGGAACGGGGGTTCTGAGTTGGCAGCCCCCATTCCCGAAGCATCCACGGGCAGTTCCCCGAAGGGCTGACACCGGCTGCGCCTCAGCAGCCAGACAACCTCCCTCCCTCTGGTCGGGCACTGCAAGCCACACAGCCACTTGTGTCCCCTGTGTCCCTGGAGGCCGCAGCGCGTTTTGGGTTTTGGCGCTACGGGCCCCTCTCGGCTTCCGTAGTCCATTTGCCCCCGGAGCCTGCCAGACCCCTGGCCCCAGGGGCGGGCCCTGCTGAGTCCCCGAGTGCCTCCTGAGTTCCTGCCACCACCCTTGGGCCGGGATGAGGTGCCACCTTGTGCGTAGAAGCCCTGCACACAGGCAAGAAGTCCCCCAGGCCCGCGGGCGCGCCTGACCCTGGAGCCCCTGGCTGGATGTAGCCACAGGGAACAGGGGTTCTGAGTTGGCAGCCCCCATTCCCGAAGCATCCACGGGCAGTTCCCCGAAGGGCTGACACCGGCTGCGCCTCAGCAGCCAGACAACCTCCCTCCCTCTGGTCGGGCACTGCAAGCCACACAGCCACTTGTGTCCCCTGTGTCCCTGGAGGCCGCAGCGCGTTTTGGGTTTTGGCGCGGACGGGCCCCTCTCGGCTTCCGTAGTCCATTTGTCCCCGGAGCCTGCCAGACCCCTGGCCCCAGGGGCGGGCCCTGCTGAGTCCCCGAGCGCCTCCTGGGTTCCTGCCACCACCCTTGGGCCGGGATGAGGTGCCACCTTGTGCGTAGAAGCCCTGCACACAGGCAAGAAGCCCCCCAGGCCTGCGGGCGCGCCCGACCCTGGAGCCCCCAGGCTGGCTGCAGCCAGAGGGAACGGGGGTTCTGAGTTGGCAGCCCCCATTCCCGAAGCATCCACGGGCAGTTCCCCGAAGGGCTGACACCGGCTGCGCCTCAGCAGCCAGACAACCTCCCTCCCTCTGGTCGGGCACTGCAAGCCACACAGCCACTCGTGTCCCCTGTGTCCCTGGAGGCCGCAGCACATTTTGGGTTTTGGCGCGGACGGGCCCCTCTCGGCTTCCGTAGTCCATTTGCCCCGGAGCCTGCCAGACCTCTGGCCCCAGGGGCGGGCCCTGCTGAGTCCCCGAGCGCCTCCTGGGTTCCTGCCACCACCCTTGGGCCGGGATGAGGTGCCACCTTGTGCGTAGAAGCCCTGCACACAGGCAAGAAGCCACCAAGGCCCGCGGGCGCGTCCGACCCAGGAGCCCCCTGGCTGGCTGCAGCCACAGGGAACGGGGGTTCTGAGTTGGCAGCCCCCATTCCCGAAGCATACACGGGCAGTTCCCCGAAGGGCTGACACCGGCTGCGCCTCAGCAGCCAGACAACCTCCCTCCCTCTGGTCGGGCACTGCAAGCCACAAAGCCACTTGTGTCCCCTGTGTCCCTGGAGGCCGCAGCGCGTTTTGGGTTTTAGCGCGGACGGGCCCCTCTCGGCTTCCGTAGTCCATTTGCCCCCGGAGCCTGCCAGACCCCTGGCCCCAGGGGCGGGCCCTGCTGAGTTCCCGAGCGCCTCCTGGGTTCCTGCCACCACCCTTGGGCCAGGATGAGGTGCCACCTTGTGCGTAGAAGCCCTGCACACAGGCAAGAAGCCCCCCAGGCCCGCGGGCGCGCCCGACCCTGGAGCCCCCTGGCTGGCTGCAGCCACAGGGAACGGGGGTTCTGAGTTGGCAGCCCCCATTCCCGAAGCATCCACGGGCAGTTCCCCGAAGGGCTGACACCGGCTGCGCCTCAGCAGCCAGACAACCTCCCTCCCTCTGGTCGGGCACTGCAAGCCACACAGCCACTTGTGCCCCTGTGTCCCTGGAGGCCGCAGCGCGTTTTGGGTTTTGGCGCGGACGGGCCCCTCTCGGCTTCCGTAGTCCATTTGCCCCCGGAGCCTGCCAGACCCCTGGCCCCAGGGGCGGGCCCTGCTGAGTCCCCGAGCGCCTCCTGGGTTCCTGCCACCACCCTTGGGCCGGGATGAGGTGCCACCTTGTGCGTAGAAGCCCTACACACAGGCAAGAAGCCCCCCAGGCCCGCGGGCGCGCCCGACCCTGGAGCCCCCTGGCTGGCTGTAGCCACAGGGAACGGGGGTTCTGAGTTGGCAGCCCCCATTCCCGAAGCATCCACGGGCAGTTCCCCGAAGGGCTGACACCGGCTGCGCCTCAGCAGCCAGACAACCTCCCTCCCTCTGGTCGGGCACTGCAAGCCACACAGCCACTTGTGTCCCCTGTGTCCCTGGAGGCCGCAGCGCGTTTTGGGTTTTGGCGCGGACGGGCCCCTCTCGGCTTCCGTAGTCCATTTGCCCCCGGAGCCTGCCAGACCCCTGGCCCCAGGGGCGGGCCCTGCTGAGTTCCCGAGCGCCTCCTGGGTTACTGCCACCACCCTTGGGCCGGGATGAGGTGCCACCTTGTGCGTAGAAGCCCTACACACAGGCAAGAAGACCCCAAGGCCCGCGGCACGCCCGACCCTGGAGCCCCCTGGCTGGCTGCAGCCACAGGGAACGGGGGTTCTGAGTTGGCAGTCCCCATTCCCGAAGCATCCACGGGCAGTTCCCCGAAGGGCTGACACCGGCTGCGCCTCAGCAGCCAGACAACCTCCCTCCCTCTGGTCGGGCACTGCAAGCCACACAGCCACTTGTGTCCCCTGTGTCCCTGGAGGCCGCAGCGCGTTTTGGGTTTTGGCGCGGACGGGCCCCTCTCGGCTTCCGTAGTCCATTTGCCCCGGAGCCTGCCAGACCCCTGGCCCCAGGGGCGGGCCCTGCTGAGTCCCCAAGCGCCTCCTGGGTTCCTGCCACTACCCTTGGGCCGGGATGTGGTGCCACCTTGTGCGTAGAAGCCCTGCACACAGGCAAGAAGCCCCCCAGGCTCGCCCGACCTGGAGCCCCCTGGCTGGCTGCAGCCACAGGGAACGGGGGTTCTGAGTTGGCAGCCCCCATTCCCGAAGCATCCACGGGCAGTTCCCCGAAGGGCTGACACCGGCTGCGCCTCAGCAGCCAGACAACCTCCCTCCCTCTGGTCGGGCACTGCAAGCCACACAGCCACTTGTGTCCCCTGTGTCCCTGGAGGCCGCAGCGCGTTTTGGGTTTTGGCGCGGACGGGCCCCTCTCGGCTTCCGTAGTCCATTTGCCCCCGGAGCCTGCCAGACCCCTGGCCCCAGGGGCGGGCCCTGCTGAGTTCCCGAGCGCCTCCTGGGTTCCTGCCACCACCCTTGGGCCGGGATGAGGTGCCACCTTGTGCGTAGAAGCCCTGCACACAGGCAAGAAGCCCCCCAGGCCCGCGGGCGCGCCCGACCCTGGAGCCCCCTGGCTGGCTGCAGCCACAGGGAACGGGGGTTCTGAGTTGGCAGCCCCCATTCCCGAAGCATCCACGGGCAGTTCCCCGAAGGGCTGACACCGGCTGCGCCTCAGCAGCCAGACAACCTCCCTCCCTCTGGTCGGGCACTGCAAGCCACACAGCCACTTGTGTCCCCTGTGTCCCTGGAGGCCGCAGCGCGTTTTGGGTTTTGGCGCGGACGGGCCCCTCTCGGCTTCCGTAGTCCATTTGCCCCGGAGCCTGCCAGACCCCTGGCTCCAGGGGCGGGCCCTGCTGAGTCCCCGAGCGCCTCCTGGGTTCCTGCCACCACCCTTGGGCCGGGATGAGGTGCCACCTTGTGCGTAGAAGCCCTGCACACAGGCAAGAAGCCCCCCAGGCCCGCGGGCGCGCCCGACCCTGGAGCCCCCTGGCTGGCTGCAGCCACAGGGAACGGGGGTTCTGAGTTGGCAGCCCCCATTCCCGAAGCATCCACGGGCAGTTCCCCGAAGGGCTGACACCGGCTGCGCCTCAGCAGCCAGACAACCTCCCTCCCTCTGGTCGGGCACTGCAAGCCACACAGCCACTTGTGTCCCCTGTGTCCCTGGAGGCCGCAGCGCGTTTTGGGTTTTGGCGCGGACGGGCCCCTCTCGGCTTCCGTAGTCCATTTGTCCCCGGAGCCTGCCAGACCCCTGGCCCCAGGGGCGGGCCCTGCTGAGTCCCCGAGCGCCTCCTGGGTTCCTGCCACCACCCTTGGGCCGGGATGAGGTGCCACCTTGTGCGTAGAAGCCCTGCACACAGGCAAGAAGCCCCCCAGGCCCGCGGGCGTGCCCGACCCTGGAGCCCCCTGGCTGGCTGCAGCCACAGGGAACGGGGGTTCTGAGTTGGCAGCCCCCATTCCCGAAGCATCCACGGGCAGTTCCCCGAAGGGCTGACACCGGCTGCGCCTCAGCAGCCAGACAACCTCCCTCCCTCTGGTCGGGCACTGCAAGCCACACAGCCACTTGTGTCCCCTGTGTCCCTGGAGGCCGCAGCGCGTTTTGGGTTTTGGCGCGGACGGGCCCCTCTCGGCTTCCGTAGTCCATTTGCCCCGGAGCCTGCCAGACCCCTGGCCCCAGGGGCGGGCCCTGCTGAGTCCCCGAGCGCCTCCTGGGTTCCTGCCACCACCCTTGGGCCGGGATGAGGTGCCACCTTGTGCGTAGAAGCCCTGCACACAGGCAAGAAGCCCCCCAGGCCCGCGGGCGCGCCCGACCCTGGTTCCTCCTGGCTGGCTGCAGCCACAGGGAACGGGGGTTCTGAGTTGGCAGCCCCCATTCCCGAAGCATCCACGGGCAGTTCCCCGAAGGGCTGACACCGGCTGCGCCTCAGCAGCCAGACAACCTCCCTCCCTCTGGTCGGGCACTGCAAGCCACACAGCCACTTGTGTCCCCTGTGTCCCTGGAGGCCGCAGCGCGTTTTGGGTTTTGGCGCGGACGGGCCCCTCTCGGCTTCCGTAGTCCATTTGTCCCCGGAGCCTGCCAGACCCCTGGCCCCAGGGGCGGGCCCTGCTGAGTCCCCGAGCGCCTCCTGGGTTCCTGCCACCACCCTTGGGCCGGGATGAGGTGCCACCTTGTGCGTAGAAGCCCTGCACACAGGCAAGAAGCCCCCCAGGCCCGCGGGCGTGCCCGACCCTGGAGCCCCCTGGCTGGCTGCAGCCACAGGGAACGGGGGTTCTGAGTTGGCAGCCCCCATTCCCGAAGCATCCACGGGCAGTTCCCCGAAGGGCTGACACCGGCTGCGCCTCAGCAGCCAGACAACCTCCCTCCCTCTGGTCGGGCACTGCAAGCCACACAGCCACTTGTGTCCCCTGTGTCCCTGGAGGCCGCAGCGCGTTTTGGGTTTTGGCGCGGACGGGCCCCTCTCGGCTTCCGTAGTCCATTTGCCCCGGAGCCTGCCAGACCCCTGGCCCCAGGGGCGGGCCCTGCTGAGTCCCCGAGCGCCTCCTGGGTTCCTGCCACCACCCTTGGGCCGGGATGAGGTGCCACCTTGTGCGTAGAAGCCCTGCACACAGGCAAGAAGCCCCCCAGGCCCGCGGGCGCGCCCGACCCTGGTTCCTCCTGGCTGGCTGCAGCCACAGGGAACGGGGGTTCTGAGTTGGCAGCCCCCATTCCCGAAGCATCCACGGGCAGTTCCCCGAAGGGCTGACACCGGCTGCGCCTCAGCAGCCAGACAACCTCCCTCCCTCTGGTCGGGCACTGCAAGCCACACAGCCACTCGTGTCCCCTGTGTCCCTGGAGGCCGCAGCACGTTTTGGGTTTTGGCACGGACGGGCCCCTCTCGGCTTCCGTAGTCCATTTGCCCCCGGAGCCTGCCAGACCCCTGGCCCCAGGGGCGGGCCCTGCTGAGTCCCCGAGCGCCTCCTGGGTTCCTGCCACCACCCTTGGGCCGGGATGAGGTGCCACCTTGTGCGTAGAAGCCCTGCACACAGGCAAGAAGCCACCAAGGCCCGCGGGCGCGTCCGACCCCGGAGCCCCCTGGCTGGCTGCAGCCACAGGGAACGGGGGTTCTGAGTTGGCAGCCCCCATTCCCGAAGCATCCACGGGCAGTTCCCCGAAGGGCTGACACCGGCTGCGCCTCAGCAGCCAGACAACCTCCCTCCCTCTGGTCGGGCACTGCAAGCCACACAAACACTTGTGTCCACTGTGTCCCTGGAGGCCGCAGCGCGTTTTGGGTTTTGGCGCGGACGGGCCCCTCTCGGCTTCCGTAGTCCATTTGCCCCGGAGCCTGCCAGACCCCTGGCCCCAGGGGCGGGCCCTGCTGAGTCCCCGAGCGCCTCCTGGGTTCCTGCCACCACCCTTGGGCCGGGATGAGGTGCCACCTTGTGCGTAGAAGCCCTGCACACAGGCAAGAAGCCCCCCAGGCCCGCGGGCGCGCCCGACCCTGGAGGCCCCTGGCTGGCTGCAGCCACAGGGAACGGGGGTTCTGAGTTGGCAGCCCCCATTCCCGAAGCATCCACGGGCAGTTCCCCGAAGGGCTGACACCGGCTGCGCCTCAGCAGCCAGACAACCTCCCTCCCTCTGGTCGGGCACTGCAAGCCACACAGCCACTTGTGTCCCCTGTGTCCCTGGAGGCCGCAGCGCGTTTTGGGTTTTGGCGCTACGGGCCCCTCTCGGCTTCCGTAGTCCATTTGCCCCCGGAGCCTGCCAGACCCCTGGCCCCAGGGGCGGGCCCTGCTGAGTCCCCGAGTGCCTCCTGAGTTCCTGCCACCACCCTTGGGCCGGGATGAGGTGCCACCTTGTGCGTAGAAGCCCTGCACACAGGCAAGAAGTCCCCCAGGCCCGCGGGCGCGCCTGACCCTGGAGCCCCTGGCTGGATGTAGCCACAGGGAACAGGGGTTCTGAGTTGGCAGCCCCCATTCCCGAAGCATCCACGGGCAGTTCCCCGAAGGGCTGACACCGGCTGCGCCTCAGCAGCCAGACAACCTCCCTCCCTCTGGTCGGGCACTGCAAGCCACACAGCCACTTGTGTCCCCTGTGTCCCTGGAGGCCGCAGCGCGTTTTGGGTTTTGGCGCGGACGGGCCCCTCTCGGCTTCCGTAGTCCATTTGTCCCCGGAGCCTGCCAGACCCCTGGCCCCAGGGGCGGGCCCTGCTGAGTCCCCGAGCGCCTCCTGGGTTCCTGCCACCACCCTTGGGCCGGGATGAGGTGCCACCTTGTGCGTAGAAGCCCTGCACACAGGCAAGAAGCCCCCCAGGCCTGCGGGCGCGCCCGACCCTGGAGCCCCCAGGCTGGCTGCAGCCAGAGGGAACGGGGGTTCTGAGTTGGCAGCCCCCATTCCCGAAGCATCCACGGGCAGTTCCCCGAAGGGCTGACACCGGCTGCGCCTCAGCAGCCAGACAACCTCCCTCCCTCTGGTCGGGCACTGCAAGCCACACAGCCACTCGTGTCCCCTGTGTCCCTGGAGGCCGCAGCACATTTTGGGTTTTGGCGCGGACGGGCCCCTCTCGGCTTCCGTAGTCCATTTGCCCCGGAGCCTGCCAGACCTCTGGCCCCAGGGGCGGGCCCTGCTGAGTCCCCGAGCGCCTCCTGGGTTCCTGCCACCACCCTTGGGCCGGGATGAGGTGCCACCTTGTGCGTAGAAGCCCTGCACACAGGCAAGAAGCCACCAAGGCCCGCGGGCGCGTCCGACCCAGGAGCCCCCTGGCTGGCTGCAGCCACAGGGAACGGGGGTTCTGAGTTGGCAGCCCCCATTCCCGAAGCATACACGGGCAGTTCCCCGAAGGGCTGACACCGGCTGCGCCTCAGCAGCCAGACAACCTCCCTCCCTCTGGTCGGGCACTGCAAGCCACAAAGCCACTTGTGTCCCCTGTGTCCCTGGAGGCCGCAGCGCGTTTTGGGTTTTAGCGCGGACGGGCCCCTCTCGGCTTCCGTAGTCCATTTGCCCCCGGAGCCTGCCAGACCCCTGGCCCCAGGGGCGGGCCCTGCTGAGTTCCCGAGCGCCTCCTGGGTTCCTGCCACCACCCTTGGGCCAGGATGAGGTGCCACCTTGTGCGTAGAAGCCCTGCACACAGGCAAGAAGCCCCCCAGGCCCGCGGGCGCGCCCGACCCTGGAGCCCCCTGGCTGGCTGCAGCCACAGGGAACGGGGGTTCTGAGTTGGCAGCCCCCATTCCCGAAGCATCCACGGGCAGTTCCCCGAAGGGCTGACACCGGCTGCGCCTCAGCAGCCAGACAACCTCCCTCCCTCTGGTCGGGCACTGCAAGCCACACAGCCACTTGTGCCCCTGTGTCCCTGGAGGCCGCAGCGCGTTTTGGGTTTTGGCGCGGACGGGCCCCTCTCGGCTTCCGTAGTCCATTTGCCCCCGGAGCCTGCCAGACCCCTGGCCCCAGGGGCGGGCCCTGCTGAGTCCCCGAGCGCCTCCTGGGTTCCTGCCACCACCCTTGGGCCGGGATGAGGTGCCACCTTGTGCGTAGAAGCCCTACACACAGGCAAGAAGCCCCCCAGGCCCGCGGGCGCGCCCGACCCTGGAGCCCCCTGGCTGGCTGTAGCCACAGGGAACGGGGGTTCTGAGTTGGCAGCCCCCATTCCCGAAGCATCCACGGGCAGTTCCCCGAAGGGCTGACACCGGCTGCGCCTCAGCAGCCAGACAACCTCCCTCCCTCTGGTCGGGCACTGCAAGCCACACAGCCACTTGTGTCCCCTGTGTCCCTGGAGGCCGCAGCGCGTTTTGGGTTTTGGCGCGGACGGGCCCCTCTCGGCTTCCGTAGTCCATTTGCCCCCGGAGCCTGCCAGACCCCTGGCCCCAGGGGCGGGCCCTGCTGAGTTCCCGAGCGCCTCCTGGGTTACTGCCACCACCCTTGGGCCGGGATGAGGTGCCACCTTGTGCGTAGAAGCCCTACACACAGGCAAGAAGACCCCAAGGCCCGCGGCACGCCCGACCCTGGAGCCCCCTGGCTGGCTGCAGCCACAGGGAACGGGGGTTCTGAGTTGGCAGTCCCCATTCCCGAAGCATCCACGGGCAGTTCCCCGAAGGGCTGACACCGGCTGCGCCTCAGCAGCCAGACAACCTCCCTCCCTCTGGTCGGGCACTGCAAGCCACACAGCCACTTGTGTCCCCTGTGTCCCTGGAGGCCGCAGCGCGTTTTGGGTTTTGGCGCGGACGGGCCCCTCTCGGCTTCCGTAGTCCATTTGCCCCGGAGCCTGCCAGACCCCTGGCCCCAGGGGCGGGCCCTGCTGAGTCCCCAAGCGCCTCCTGGGTTCCTGCCACTACCCTTGGGCCGGGATGTGGTGCCACCTTGTGCGTAGAAGCCCTGCACACAGGCAAGAAGCCCCCCAGGCTCGCCCGACCTGGAGCCCCCTGGCTGGCTGCAGCCACAGGGAACGGGGGTTCTGAGTTGGCAGCCCCCATTCCCGAAGCATCCACGGGCAGTTCCCCGAAGGGCTGACACCGGCTGCGCCTCAGCAGCCAGACAACCTCCCTCCCTCTGGTCGGGCACTGCAAGCCACACAGCCACTTGTGTCCCCTGTGTCCCTGGAGGCCGCAGCGCGTTTTGGGTTTTGGCGCGGACGGGCCCCTCTCGGCTTCCGTAGTCCATTTGCCCCCGGAGCCTGCCAGACCCCTGGCCCCAGGGGCGGGCCCTGCTGAGTTCCCGAGCGCCTCCTGGGTTCCTGCCACCACCCTTGGGCCGGGATGAGGTGCCACCTTGTGCGTAGAAGCCCTGCACACAGGCAAGAAGCCCCCCAGGCCCGCGGGCGCGCCCGACCCTGGAGCCCCCTGGCTGGCTGCAGCCACAGGGAACGGGGGTTCTGAGTTGGCAGCCCCCATTCCCGAAGCATCCACGGGCAGTTCCCCGAAGGGCTGACACCGGCTGCGCCTCAGCAGCCAGACAACCTCCCTCCCTCTGGTCGGGCACTGCAAGCCACACAGCCACTTGTGTCCCCTGTGTCCCTGGAGGCCGCAGCGCGTTTTGGGTTTTGGCGCGGACGGGCCCCTCTCGGCTTCCGTAGTCCATTTGCCCCGGAGCCTGCCAGACCCCTGGCTCCAGGGGCGGGCCCTGCTGAGTCCCCGAGCGCCTCCTGGGTTCCTGCCACCACCCTTGGGCCGGGATGAGGTGCCACCTTGTGCGTAGAAGCCCTGCACACAGGCAAGAAGCCCCCCAGGCCCGCGGGCGCGCCCGACCCTGGAGCCCCCTGGCTGGCTGCAGCCACAGGGAACGGGGGTTCTGAGTTGGCAGCCCCCATTCCCGAAGCATCCACGGGCAGTTCCCCGAAGGGCTGACACCGGCTGCGCCTCAGCAGCCAGACAACCTCCCTCCCTCTGGTCGGGCACTGCAAGCCACACAGCCACTTGTGTCCCCTGTGTCCCTGGAGGCCGCAGCGCGTTTTGGGTTTTGGCGCGGACGGGCCCCTCTCGGCTTCCGTAGTCCATTTGTCCCCGGAGCCTGCCAGACCCCTGGCCCCAGGGGCGGGCCCTGCTGAGTCCCCGAGCGCCTCCTGGGTTCCTGCCACCACCCTTGGGCCGGGATGAGGTGCCACCTTGTGCGTAGAAGCCCTGCACACAGGCAAGAAGCCCCCCAGGCCCGCGGGCGTGCCCGACCCTGGAGCCCCCTGGCTGGCTGCAGCCACAGGGAACGGGGGTTCTGAGTTGGCAGCCCCCATTCCCGAAGCATCCACGGGCAGTTCCCCGAAGGGCTGACACCGGCTGCGCCTCAGCAGCCAGACAACCTCCCTCCCTCTGGTCGGGCACTGCAAGCCACACAGCCACTTGTGTCCCCTGTGTCCCTGGAGGCCGCAGCGCGTTTTGGGTTTTGGCGCGGACGGGCCCCTCTCGGCTTCCGTAGTCCATTTGCCCCGGAGCCTGCCAGACCCCTGGCCCCAGGGGCGGGCCCTGCTGAGTCCCCGAGCGCCTCCTGGGTTCCTGCCACCACCCTTGGGCCGGGATGAGGTGCCACCTTGTGCGTAGAAGCCCTGCACACAGGCAAGAAGCCCCCCAGGCCCGCGGGCGCGCCCGACCCTGGTTCCTCCTGGCTGGCTGCAGCCACAGGGAACGGGGGTTCTGAGTTGGCAGCCCCCATTCCCGAAGCATCCACGGGCAGTTCCCCGAAGGGCTGACACCGGCTGCGCCTCAGCAGCCAGACAACCTCCCTCCCTCTGGTCGGGCACTGCAAGCCACACAGCCACTTGTGTCCCCTGTGTCCCTGGAGGCCGCAGCGCGTTTTGGGTTTTGGCGCGGACGGGCCCCTCTCGGCTTCCGTAGTCCATTTGCCCCCGGAGCCTGCCAGACCCCTGGCCCCAGGGGCGGGCCCTGCTGAGTCCCCGAGCGCCTCCTGGGTTCCTGCCACCACCCTTGGGCCGGGATGAGGTGCCACCTTGTGCGTAGAAGCCCTGCACACAGGCAAGAAGCCCCCCAGGCCCGCGGGCGCGCCCGAACCTGGAGCCCCCTGGCTGGCTGTAGCCACAGGGAACGGGGGTTCTGAGTTGGCAGCCCCCATTCCCGAAGCATCCACGGGCAGTTCCCCGAAGGGCTGACACCGGCTGCGCCTCAGCAGCCAGACAACCTCCCTCCCTCTGGTCGGGCGCTGCAAGCCACACAGCCACTTGTGTCCACTGTGTCCCTGGAGGCCGCAGCGCGTTTTGGGTTTTGGCGCGGACGGGCCCCTCTCGGCTTCCGTAGTCCATTTGCCCCCGGAGCCTGCCAGACCCCTGGCCCCAGGGGCGGGCCCTGCTGAGTTCCCGAGCGCCTCCTGGGTTACTGCCACCACCCTTGGGCCGGGATGAGGTGCCACCTTGTGCGTAGAAGCCCTACACACAGGCAAGAAGACCCCAAGGCCCGCGGGCGCGCCCGACCCTGGAGCCCCCTGGCTGGCTGCAGCCACAGGGAACAGGGGTTCTGAGTTGGCAGCCCCCATTCCCGAAGCATCCACGGGCAGTTCCCCGAAGGGCTGACACCGGCTGCGCCTCAGCAGCCAGACAACCTCCCTCCCTCTGGTCGGGCACTGCAAGCCACACAGCCACTTGTGTCCCCTGTGTCCCTGGAGGCCGCAGCGCGTTTTGGGTTTTAGCGCGGACGGGCCCCTCTCGGCTTCCGTAGTCCATTTGCCCCCGGAGCCTGCCAGACCCCTGGCCCCAGGGGCGGGCCCTGCTGAGTTCCCGAGCGCCTCCTGGGTTCCTGCCACCACCCTTGGGCCAGGATGAGGTGCCACCTTGTGCGTAGAAGCCCTGCACACAGGCAAGAAGCCCCCCAGGCCCGCGGGCGCGCCCGACCCTGGAGCCCCCTGGCTGGCTGCAGCCACAGGGAACGGGGGTTCTGAGTTGGCAGCCCCCATTCCCGAAGCATCCACGGGCAGTTCCCCGAAGGGCTGACACCGGCTGCGCCTCAGCAGCCAGACAACCTCCCTCCCTCTGGTCGGGCACTGCAAGCCACACAGCCACTTGTGTCCCCTGTGTCCCTGGAGGCCGCAGCGCGTTTTGGGTTTTGGCGCGGACGGGCCCCTCTCGGCTTCCGTAGTCCATTTGCCCCCGGAGCCTGCCAGACCCCTGGCCCCAGGGGCGGGCCCTGCTGAGTCCCCGAGCGCCTCCTGGGTTCCTGCCACCACCCTTGGGCCGGGATGAGGTGCCACCTTGTGCGTAGAAGCCCTGCACACAGGCAAGAAGCCCCCCAGGCCCGCGGGCGCGCCCTACCCTGGAGCCCCCTGGCTGGCTGCAGCCACAGGGAACGGGGGTTCTGAGTTGGCAGCCCCCATTCCCGAAGCATCCACGGGCAGTTCCCCGAAGGGCTGACACCGGCTGCGCCTCAGCAGCCAGACAACCTCCCTCCCTCTGGTCGCGCACTACAAGCCACACAGCCACTTGTGTCCCCTGTGTCCCTGGAGGCCGCAGCGCGTTTTGGGTTTTGGCGCGGACGGGCCCCTCTCGGCTTCCGTAGTCCATTTGCCCCCGGAGCCTGCCAGACCCCTGGCCCCAGGGGCGGGCCCTGCTGAGTTCCCGAGCGCCTCCTGGGTTACTGCCACCACCCTTGGGCCGGGATGAGGTGCCACCTTGTGCGTAGAAGCCCTACACACAGGCAAGAAGACCCCAAGGCCCGCGGCGCGCCCGACCCTGGAGCCCCCTGGCTGGCTGCAGCCACAGGGAACGGGGGTTCTGAGTTGGCAGCCCCCATTCCCGAAGCATCCACGGGCAGTTCCCCGAAGGGCTGACACCGGCTGCGCCTCAGCAGCCAGACAACCTCCCTCCCTCTGGTCGGGCACTGCAAGCCACACAGCCACTTGTGTCCCCTGTGTCCCTGGAGGCCGCAGCGCGTTTTGGGTTTTGGCGCGGACGGGCCCCTCTCGGCTTCCGTAGTCCATTTGCCCCGGAGCCTGCCAGACCCCTGGCCCCAGGGGCGGGCCCTGCTGAGTCCCCGAGCGCCTCCTGGGTTCCTGCCACCACCCTTGGGCCGGGATGAGGTGCCACCTTGTGCGTAGAAGCCGTGCACACAGGCAAGAAGCCCCCCAGGCCCGCGGGCGCGCCCTACCCTGGAGCCCCCTGGCTGGCTGTAGCCACAGGGAACGGGGGTTCTGAGTTGGCAGCCCCCATTCCCGAAGCATCCACGGGCAGTTCCCCGAAGGGCTGACACCGGCTGCGCCTCAGCAGCCAGACAACCTCCCTCCCTCTGGTCGGGCACTGCAAGCCACACAGCCACTTGTGTCCCCTGTGTCCCTGGAGGCCGCAGCGCGTTTTGGGTTTTGGCGCGGACGGGCCCCTCTCGGCTTCCGTAGTCCATTTGCCCCGGAGCCTGCCAGACCCCTGGCCCCAGGGGCGGGCCCTGCTGAGTCCCGGAGCGCCTCCTGGGTTCCTGCCACCACCCTTGGGCCGGGATGAGGTGCCACCTTGTGCGTAGAAGCCCTGCACACAGGCAAGAAGCCCCCCAGGCCCGCGGGCGCGCCCGACCCTGGAGCCCCCTGGCTGGCTGCAGCCACAGGGAACGGGGGTTCTGAGTTGGCAGCCCCCATTCCCGAAGCATCCACGGGCAGTTCCCCGAAGGGCTGACACCGGCTGCGCCTCAGCAGCCAGACAACCTCCCTCCCTCTGGTCGGGCACTGCAAGCCACACAGCCACTTGTGTCCCCTGTGTCCCTGGAGGCCGCAGCGCGTTTTGGGTTTTGGCGCGGACGGGCCCCTCTCGGCTTCCGTAGTCCATTTGCCCCGGAGCCTGCCAGACCCCTGGCCCCAGGGGCGGGCCCTGCTGAGTCCCCGAGCGCCTCCTGGGTTCCTGCCACCACCCTTGGGCCGGGATGAGGTGCCACCTTGTGCGTAGAAGCCCTGCACACAGGCAAGAAGCCCCCCAGGCCCGCGGGCGCGCCCGACCCTGGAGCCCCCTGGCTGGCTGCAGCCACAGGGAACGGGGGTTCTGAGTTGGCAGCCCCCATTCCCGAAGCATCCACGGGCAGTTCCCCGAAGGGCTGACACCGGCTGCGCCTCAGCAGCCAGACAACCTCCCTCCCTCTGGTCGGGCACTGCAAGCCACACAGCCACTTGTGTCCCCTGTGTCCCTGGAGGCCGCAGCGCGTTTTGGGTTTTGGCGCGGACGGGCCCCTCTCGGCTTCCGTAGTCCATTTGCCCCGGAGCCTGCCAGACCCCTGGCCCCAGGGGCGGGCCCTGCTGAGTCCCCGAGCGCCTCCTGGGTTCCTGCCACCACCCTTGGGCCGGGATGAGGTGCCACCTTGTGCGTAGAAGCCCTGCACACAGGCAAGAAGCCCCCCAGGCCCGCGGGCGCGCGCGACCCTGGAGCCCCCTGGCTGGCTGCAGCCACAGGGAACGGGGGTTCTGAGTTGGCAGCCCCCATTCCCGAAGCATCCACGGGCAGTTCCCCGAAGGGCTGACACCGGCTGCACCTCAGCAGCCAGACAACCTCCCTCCCTCTGGTCGGGCACTGCAAGCGACACAGCTACTTGTGTCCCCTGTGTCCCTGGAGGCCGCAGCGCGTTTTGGGTTTTGGCGCAGACGGGCCCCTCTCGGCTTCCGTAGTCCATTTGCCCCGGAGCCTGCCAGACCCCTGGCCCCAGGGGCGGGCCCTGCTGAGTCCCCGAGCGCCTCCTGGGTTCCTTTCACCACCCTTGGGCCGGGATGAGGTGCCACCTTGTGCGTAGAAGCCCTGCACACAGGCAAGAAGCCCCCCAGGCCCGCGGGCGCGCCCGACCCTGGAGCCCCCTGGCTGGCTGCAGCCACAGGGAACGGGGGTTCTGAGTTGGCAGCCCCCATTCCCGAAGCATCCACGGGCAGTTCCCCGAAGGGCTGACACCGGCTGCGCCTCAGCAGCCAGACAACCTCCCTCCCTCTGGTCGGGCACTGCAAGCCACACAGCCACTAGTGTCCCCTGTGTCCCTGGATGCTGCAGCGCGTTTTGGGTTTTGGCGCGGACGGGCCCCTCTCGGCTTCCGTAGTCCATTTGCCCCGGAGCCTGCCAGACCCCTGGCCCCAGGGGCGGGCCCTGCTGAGTCCCCGAGCGCCTCCTGGGTTCCTGCCACCACCCTTGGGCCGGGATGAGGTGCCACCTTGTGCGTAGAAGCCCTGCACACAGGCAAGAAGCCCCCCAGGCCCGCGGGTGCGCCCGACCCTGGAGCCCCCTGGCTGGCTGCAGCCACAGGGAATGGGGGTTCTGAGTTGGCAGCCCCCATTCCCGAAGCATCCGCGGGCAGTTCCCCGAAGGGCTGACACCGGCTGCGCCTCAGCAGCCAGACAACCTCCCTCCCTCTGGTCGGGCACTGCAAGCCACACAGCCACTCGTGTCCCCTGTGTCCCTGGAGGCCGCAGCACGTTTTGGGTTTTGGCGCGGATGTGCCCCTCTCGGCTTCCGTAGTCCATTTGCCCCGGAGCCTGCCAGACCCCTGGCCCCAGGGGCGGGCCCTGCTGAGTCCTCGAGCGCCTCCTGGGTTCCTGCCACCACCCTTGGGCCGGGATGAGGTGCCACCTTGTGCGTAGAAGCCCTGCACACAGGCAAGAAGCCACCAAGGCCCGCGGGCGCGTCCGACCCCGGAGCCCCAAGGCTGGCTGCAGCCACAGGGAACGGGGGTTCTGAGTTGGCAGCCCCCATTCCCGAAGCATCCACGGGCAGTTCCCCGAAGGGCTGACACCGGCTGCGCCTCAGCAACCAGACAACCTCCCTCCCTCTGGTCGGGCACTGCAAGCCACACAGCCACTTGTGTCCCCTGTGTCCCTGGAGGCCGCAGCGCATTTTGGGTTTTGGCGCGGACGGGCCCCTCTCGGCTTCCGTAGTCCATTTGCCCCGGAGCCTGCCAGACCCCTGGCCCCAGGGGCGGGCCCTGCTGGGTCCCCGAGCGCCTCCTGGGTTCCTGCCACCACCCTTGGGCCGGGATGAGGTGCCACCTTGTGCGTAGAAGCCCTGCACACAGGCAAGAAGCCCCCCAGGCCCGCCCGACCTGGAGCCCCCTGGCTGGCTGCAGCCACAGGGAACGGGGGTTCTGAGTTGGCAGCCCCCATTCCCGAAGCATCCACGGGCAGTTCCCCGAAGGGCTGACACCGGCTGCGCCTCAGCAGCCAGACAACCTCCCTCCCTCTGGTCGGGCACTGCAAGCCACACAGCCACTTGTGTCCCCTGTGTCCCTGGAGGCCGCAGCGCGTTTTGGGTTTTGGCGCGGACGGGCCCCTCTCGGCTTCCGTAGTCCATTTGCCCCCAGAGCCTGCCAGACCCCTGGCCCCAGGGGCGGGCCCTGCTGAGTCCCCGAGCGCCTCCTGGGTTCCTGCCACCACCCTTGGGCCGGGATGAGGTGCCACCTTGTGCATAGAAGCCCTGCACACAGGCAAGAAGCCCCCCAGGCCCGCGGGCGCGCCCTACCCCGGAGCCCCCTGGCTGGCTGTAGCCACAGGGAACGGGGGTTCTGAGTTGGCAGCCCCCATTCCCGAAGCATCCACGGGCAGTTCCCCGAAGGGCTGACACCGGCTGCGCCTCAGCAGCCAGACAACCTCCCTCCCTCTGGTCGGGCACTGCAAGCCACACAGCCACTTGTGTCCCCTGTGTCCCTGGAGGCCGCAGCGCGTTTTGGGTTTTGGCGCGGACGGGCCCCTCTCGGCTTCCGTAGTCCATTTGCCCCCGGAGCCTGCCAGACCCCTGGCCCCAGGGGCGGGCCCTGCTGAGTCCCCGAGCGCCTCCTGGGTTCCTGCCACCACCCTTGGGCCGGGATGAGGTGCCACCTTGTGCGTAGAAGCCCTGCACACAGGCAAGAAGCCACCAAGGCCCGCGGGCGCGTCCGACCCCGGAGCCCCCTGGCTGGCTGCAGCCACAGGGAACGGGGGTTCTGAGTTGGCAGCCCCCATTCCCGAAGCATCCACGGGCAGTTCCCCGAAGGGCTGACACCGGCTGCGCCTCAGCAGCCAGACAACCTCCCTCCCTCTGGTCGGGCACTGCAAGCCACACAAACACTTGTGTCCACTGTGTCCCTGGAGGCCGCAGCGCGTTTTGGGTTTTGGCGCGGACGGGCCCCTCTCGGCTTCCGTAGTCCATTTGCCCCGGAGCCTGCCAGACCCCTGGCCCCAGGGGCGGGCCCTGCTGAGTCCCCGAGCGCCTCCTGGGTTCCTGCCACCACCCTTGGGCCGGGATGAGGTGCCACCTTGTGCGTAGAAGCCCTGCACACAGGCAAGAAGCCCCCCAGGCCCGCGGGCGCGCCCGACCCTGGAGGCCCCTGGCTGGCTGCAGCCACAGGGAACGGGGGTTCTGAGTTGGCAGCCCCCATTCCCGAAGCATCCACGGGCAGTTCCCCGAAGGGCTGACACCGGCTGCGCCTCAGCAGCCAGACAACCTCCCTCCCTCTGGTCGGGCACTGCAAGCCACACAGCCACTTGTGTCCCCTGTGTCCCTGGAGGCCGCAGCGCGTTTTGGGTTTTGGCGCGGACGGGCCCCTCTCGGCTTCCGTAGTCCATTTGCCCCCGGAGCCTGCCAGACCCCTGGCCCCAGGGGCGGGCCCTGCTGAGTCCCCGAGTGCCTCCTGAGTTCCTGCCACCACCCTTGGGCCGGGATGAGGTGCCACCTTGTGCGTAGAAGCCCTGCACACAGGCAAGAAGTCCCCCAGGCCCGCGGGCGCGCCTGACCCTGGAGCCCCTGGCTGGATGTAGCCACAGTGAACAGGGGTTCTGAGTTGGCAGCCCCCATTCCCGAAGCATCCACGGGCAGTTCCCCGAAGGGCTGACACCGGCTGCGCCTCAGCAGCCAGACAACCTCCCTCCCTCTGGTCGGGCACTGCAAGCCACACAGCCACTTGTGTCCCCTGTGTCCCTGGAGGCCGCAGCGCGTTTTGGGTTTTGGCGCGGACGGGCCCCTCTCGGCTTCCGTAGTCCATTTGTCCCCGGAGCCTGCCAGACCCCTGGCCCCAGGGGCGGGCCCTGCTGAGTCCCCGAGCGCCTCCTGGGTTCCTGCCACCACCCTTGGGCCGGGATGAGGTGCCACCTTGTGCGTAGAAGCCCTGCACACAGGCAAGAAGCCCCCCAGGCCTGCGGGCGCGCCCGACCCTGGAGCCCCCAGGCTGGCTGCAGCCAGAGGGAACGGGGGTTCTGAGTTGGCAGCCCCCATTCCCGAAGCATCCACGGGCAGTTCCCCGAAGGGCTGACACCGGCTGCGCCTCAGCAGCCAGACAACCTCCCTCCCTCTGGTCGGGCACTGCAAGCCACACAGCCACTCGTGTCCCCTGTGTCCCTGGAGGCCGCAGCACGTTTTGGGTTTTGGCGCGGACGGGCCCCTCTCGGCTTCCGTAGTCCATTTGCCCCGGAGCCTGCCAGACCCCTGGCCCCAGGGGCGGGCCCTGCTGAGTCCCCGAGCGCCTCCTGGGTTCCTGCCACCACCCTTGGGCCGGGATGAGGTGCCACCTTGTGCGTAGAAGCCCTGCACACAGGCAAGAAGCCACCAAGGCCCGCGGGCGCGTCCGACCCAGGAGCCCCCTGGCTGGCTGCAGCCACAGGGAACGGGGGTTCTGAGTTGGCAGCCCCCATTCCCGAAGCATCCACGGGCAGTTCCCCGAAGGGCTGACACCGGCTGCGCCTCAGCAGCCAGACAACCTCCCTCCCTCTGGTCGGGCACTGCAAGCCACACAGCCACTTGTGTCCCCTGTGTCCCTGGAGGCCGCAGCGCGTTTTGGGTTTTGGCGCAGACGGGCCCCTCTCGGCTTCCGTAGTCCATTTGCCCCGGAGCCTGCCAGACCCCTGGCCCCAGGGGCGGGCCCTGCTGAGTCCCCGAGCGCCTCCTGGGTTCCTGCCACCACCCTTGGGCCGGGATGAGGTGCCAGCTTGTGCGTAGAAGCCCTGCACACAGGCAAGAAGCCCCCAAGGCCCGCCCGACCTGGAGCCCCCTGGCTGGCTGCAGCCACAGGGAACGGGGGTTCTGAGTTGGCAGCCCCCATTCCCGAAGCATCCACGGGCAGTTCCCCGAAGGGCTGACACCGGCTGCGCCTCAGCAGCCAGACAACCTCCCTCCCTCTGGTCGGGCACTGCAAGCCACACAGCCACTTGTGTCCCCTGTGTCCCTGGAGGCCGCAGCGCGTTTTGGGTTTTGGCGCGGACGGGCCCCTCTCGGCTTCCGTAGTCCATTTGCCCCCGGAGCCTGCCAGACCCCTGGCCACAGGGGCGGGCCCTGCTGAGTCCCCGAGCACCTCCTGGGATCCTGCCACCACCCTTGGGCCGGGATGAGGTGCCACCTTGTGCGTAGAAGCCGTGCACACAGGCAAGAAGCCCCCCAGGCCCGCGGGCGCGCCCGACCCTGGAGCCCCCTGGCTGGCTGTAGCCACAGGGAACGGGGGTTGTGAGTTGGCAGCCCCCATTCCCGAAGCATCCACGGGCAGTTCCCCGAAGGGCTGACACCAGCTGCGCCTCAGCAGCCAGACAACCTCCCTCCCTCTGGTCGGGCACTGCAAGCCACACAGCCACTTGTGTCCCCTGTGTCCCTGGAGGCCGCAGCGCGTTTTGGGTTTTGGCGCGGACGGGCCCCTCTCGGCTTCCGTAGTCCATTTGCCCCCGGAGCCTGCCAGAACCCTGGCCCCAGGGGCGGGCCCTGCTGAGTCCCCGAGTGCCTCCTGAGTTCCTGCCACCACCCTTGGGCCGGGATGAGGTGCCACCTTGTGCGTAGAAGCCCTGCACACAGGCAAGAAGCCCCCCAGGCCCGCGGGCGCGCCTGACCCTGGAGCCCCCTGGCTGGATGTAGCCACAGGGAACGGGGGTTCTGAGTTGGCAGCCCCCATTCCCGAAGCATCCACGGGCAGTTCCCCGAAGGGCTGACACCGGCTGCGCCTCAGCAGCCAGACAACCTCCCTCCCTCTGGTCGGGCACTGCAAGCCACACAGCCACTTGTGTCCCCTGTGTCCCTGGAGGCCGCAGCACGTTTTGGGTTTTGGCACGGACGGGCCCCTCTCGGCTTCCGTAGTCCATTTGCCCCCGGAGCCTGCCAGACCCCTGGCCCCAGGGGCGGGCCCTGCTGAGTCCCCGAGCGCCTCCTGGGTTCCTGCCACCACCCTTGGGCCGGGATGAGGTGCCACCTTGTGCGTAGAAGCCCTGCACACAGGCAAGAAGCCACCAAGGCCCGCGGGCGCGTCCGACCCCGGAGCCCCCTGGCTGGCTGCAGCCACAGGGAACGGGGGTTCTGAGTTGGCAGCCCCCATTCCCGAAGCATCCACGGGCAGTTCCCCGAAGGGCTGACACCGGCTGCGCCTCAGCAGCCAGACAACCTCCCTCCCTCTGGTCGGGCACTGCAAGCCACACAGCCACTTGTGTCCCCTGTGTCCCTGGAGGCCGCAGCGCGTTTTGGGTTTTGGCGCGGACGGGCCCCTCTCGGCTTCCGTAGTCCATTTGCCCCGGAGCCTGCCAGACCCCTGGCCCCAGGGGCGGGCCCTGCTGAGTCCCCTAGCGCCTCCTGGGTTCCTGCCACCACCCTTGGGCCGGGATGAGGTGCCACCTTGTGCGTAGAAGCCCTGCACACAGGCAAGAAGCCCCCCAGGCCCGCGGGCGCGCCCGACCCTGGAGCCCCCTGGCTGGCTGCAGCCAAAGGGAACGGGGGTTCTGAGTTGGCAGCCCCTATTCCCGAAGCATCCACGGGCAATTCCCCGAAGGGCTGACACCGGCTGCGCCTCAGCAGCCAGACAACCTCCCTCCCTCTGGTCGGGCACTGCAAGCCACACAAACACTTGTGTCCACTGTGTCCCTGGAGGCCGCAGCGCGTTTTGGGTTTTGGGGCGGACGGGCCCCTCTCGGCTTCCGTAGTCCATTTGCCCCGGAGCCTGCCAGACCCCTGGCCCCAGGGGCGGGCCCTGCTGAGTCCCCGAGCGCCTCCTGGGTTCCTGCCACCACCCTTGGGCCGGGATGAGGTGCCACCTTGTGCGTAGAAGCCCTGCACACAGGCAAGAAGCCCCCCAGGCCCGCGGGCGCGCCCGACCCTGGAGGCCCCTGGCTGGCTGCAGCCACAGGGAACGGGGGTTCTGAGTTGGCAGCCCCCATTCCCGAAGCATCCACGGGCAGTTCCCCGAAGGGCTGACACCGGCTGCGCCTCAGCAGCCAGACAACCTCCCTCCCTCTGGTCGGGCACTGCAAGCCACACAGCCACTTGTGTCCCCTGTGTCCCTGGAGGCCGCAGCGCGTTTTGGGTTTTGGCGCGGACGGGCCCCTCTCGGCTTCCGTAGTCCATTTGCCCCCGGAGCCTGCCAGACCCCTGGCCCCAGGGGCGGGCCCTGCTGAGTCCCCGAGTGCCTCCTGAGTTCCTGCCACCACCCTTGGGCCGGGATGAGGTGCCACCTTGTGCATAGAAGCCGTGCACACAGGCAAGAAGCCCCCCAGGCCCGCGGGCGCGCCCGAACCTGGAGCCCCCTGGCTGGCTGTAGCCACAGGGAACGGGGGTTCTGAGTTGGCAGCCCCCATTCCCGAAGCATCCACGGGCAGTTCCCCGAAGGGCTGACACCGGCTGCGCCTCAGCAGCCAGACAACCTCCCTCCCTCTGGTCGGGCACTGCAAGCCACACAGCCACTTGTGTCCCCTGTGTCCCTGGAGGCCGCAGCGCGTTTTGGGTTTTGGCGCGGACGGGCCCCTCTCGGCTTCCGTAGTCCATTTGCCCCCGGAGCCTGCCAGACCCCTGGCCCCAGGGGCGGGCCCTGCTGAGTCCCCGAGTGCCTCCTGAGTTCCTGCCACCACCCTTGGGCCGGGATGAGGTGCCACCTTGTGCGTAGAAGCCCTGCACACAGGCAAGAAGCCCCCCAGGCCCGCGGGCACGCCTGACCCTGGAGCCCCCTGGCTGGATGTAGCCACAGGGAACAGGGGTTCTGAGTTGGCAGCCCCCATTCCCGAAGCATCCACGGGCAGTTCCCCGAAGGGCTTACACCGGCTGCGCCTCAGCAGCCAGACAACCTCCCTCCCTCTGGTCGGGCACTGCAAGCCACACAAACACTTGTGTCCACTGTGTCCCTGGAGGCCGCAGCGCGTTTTGGGTTTTGGCGCGGACGGGCCCCTCTCGGCTTCCGTAGTCCATTTGCCCCGGAGCCTGCCAGACCCCTGGCCCCAGGGGCGGGCCCTGCTGAGTTCCCGAGCGCCTCCTGGGTTCCTGCCACCACCCTTGGGCCGGGATGAGGTGCCACCTTGTGCGTAGAAGCCCTGCACACAGGCAAGAAGCCCCCCAGGCCCGCGGGCGCGCCCGACCCTGGAGCCCCCTGGCTGGCTGCAGCCACAGGGAACGGGGGTTCTGAGTTGGCAGCCCCCATTCCCGAAGCATCCACGGGCAGTTCCCCGAAGGGCTGACACCGGCTGCGCCTCAGCAGCCAGACAACCTCCCTCCCTCTGGTCGGGCACTGCAAGCCACACAGCCACTTGTGTCCCCTGTGTCCCTGGAGGCCGCAGCGCGTTTTGGGTTTTGGCGCGGACGGGCCCCTCTCGGCTTCCGTAGTCCATTTGTCCCCGGAGCCTGCCAGACCCCTGGCCCCAGGGGCGGGCCCTGCTGAGTCCCCGAGCGCCTCCTGGGTTCCTGCCACCACCCTTAGGCCGGGATGAGGTGCCACCTTGTGCGTAGAAGCCCTGCACACAGGCAAGAAGCCCCCCAGGCCCGCGGGCGCGCCCGACCCTGGAGCCCCCAGGCTGGCTGCAGCCAGAGGGAACGGGGGTTCTGAGTTGGCAGCCCCCATTCCCGAAGCATCCACGGGCAGTTCCCCGAAGGGCTGACACCGGCTGCGCCTCAGCAGCCAGACAACCTCCCTCCCTCTGGTCGGGCACTGCAAGCGACACAGCCACTTGTGTCCCCTGTGTCCCTGGAGGCCGCAGCGCGTTTTGGGTTTTGGCGCGGACGGGCCCCTCTCGGCTTCCGTAGTCCATTTGCCCCCGGAGCCTGCCAGACCCCTGGCCCCAGGGGCGGGCCCTGCTGAGTCCCCGAGCGCCTCCTGGGTTCCTGCCACCACCCTTGGGCCGGGATGAGGTGCCACCTTGTGCGTAGAAGCCCTGCACACAGGCAAGAAGCCCCCCAGGCCCGCGGGCGCGCCCGACCCTGGAGCCCCCTGGCTGGCTGCAGCCACAGGGAAAGGGGGTTCTGAGTTGGCAGCCCCCCATTCCCGAAGCATCCGCGGGCAGTTCCACGAAGGGCTGACACCGGCTGCGCCTCAGCAGCCAGACAACCTCCCTCCCTCTGGTCGGGCACTGCAAGCCACACAGCCACTCGTGTCCCCTGTGTCCCTGGAGGCCGCAGCGCGTTTTGGGTTTTGGCGCGGACGGGCCCCTCTCGGCTTCCGTAGTCCATTTGCCCCGGAGCCTGCCAGACCCCTGGCCCCAGGGGCGGGCCCTGCTGAGTCCCCGAGCGCCTCCTGGGTTCCTGCCACCACCCTTGGGCCGGGATGAGGTGCCACCTTGTGCGTAGAAGCCCTGCACACAGGCAAGAAGCCACCAAGGCCCGCGGGCGCGTCCGACCCCGGAGCCCCCTGGCTGGCTGCAGCCACAGGGAACGGGGGTTCTGAGTTGGCAGCCCCCATTCCCGAAGCATCCACGGGCAGTTCCCCGAAGGGCTGACACCGGCTGCGCCTCAGCAGCCAGACAACCTCCCTCCCTCTGGTCAGGCACTGCAAGCCACACAGCCACTTGTGTCCTCTGTGTCCCTGGAGGCCGCAGCGCGTTTTGGGTTTTAGCGCGGACGGGCCCCTCTCGGCTTCCGTAGTCCATTTGCCCCGGAGCCTGCCAGACCCCTGGCCCCAGGGGCGGGCCCTGCTGAGTCCCCGAGCGCCTCCTGGGTTCCTGCCACCACCCTTGGGCCGGGATGAGGTGCCACCTTGTGCGTAGAAGCCCTGCACACAGGCAAGAAGCCCCCAAGGCCCGCCCGACCTGGAGCCCCCTGGCTGGCTGCAGCCACAGGAACGGGGGTTCTGAGTTGGCAGCCCCCATTCCCGAAGCATCCACGGGCAGTTCCCCGAAGGGCTGACACCGGCTGCGCCTCAGCAGCCAGACAACCTCCCTCCCTCTGGTCGGGCACTGCAAGCCACACAGCCACTTGTGTCCCCTGTGTCCCTGGAGGCCGCAGCGCGTTTTGGGTTTTGGCGCGGACGGGCCCCTCTCGGTTTCCGTAGTCCATTTGCCCCCGGAGCCTGCCAGACCCTGGCCCCAGGGGCGGGCCCTGCTGAGTCCCCGAGCGCCTCCTGGGTTCCTGCCACCACCCTTGGGCCGGGATGAGGTGCCACCTTGTGCGTAGAAGCCATGCACACAGGCAAGAAGCCCCCCAGGCCCGCGGGCGCGCCCGACCCTGGAGCCCCCTGGCTGGCTGTAGCCACAGGGAACGGGGGTTCTGAGTTGGCAGCCCCCATTCCCGAAGCATCCACGGGCAGTTCCCCGAAGGCTGACACCGGCTGCGCCTCAGCAGCCAGACAACCTCCCTCCCTCTGGTCGGGCACTGCAAGCCACACAGCCACTTGTGTCCCCTGTGTCCCTGGAGGCCGCAGCGCGTTTTGGGTTTTGGCGCGGACGGGCCCCTCTCGGCTTCCGTAGTCCATTTGCCCCCGGAGCCTGCCAGACCCCTGGCCCCAGGGGCGGGCCCTGCTGAGTCCCCGAGTGCCTCCTGAGTTCCTGCCACCACCCTTGGGCCGGGATGAGGTGCCACCTTGTGCGTAGAAGCCCTGCACACAGGCAAGAAGCCCCCCAGGCCCGCGGGCGCGCCTGACCCTGGAGCCCCCTGGCTGGCTGCAGCCACAGGGAACAGGGGTTCTGAGTTGGCAGCCCCCATTCCCGAAGCATCCACGGGCAGTTCCCCGAAGGGCTGACACCGGCTGCGCCTCAGCAGCCAGACAACCTCCCTCCCTCTGGTCGGGCACTGCAAGCCACACAGCCACTTGTGTTCCCTGTGTCCCTGGAGGCCGCAGCGCGTTTTGGGTTTTGGCGCGGACGGGCCCCTCTCGGCTTCCGTAGTCCATTTGCCCCGGAGCCTGCCAGACCCCTGGCCCCAGGGGCGGGCCCTGCTGAGTCCCCGAGCGCCTCCTGGGTTCCTGCCACCACCCTTGGGCCGGGATGAGGTGCCACCTTGTGCGTAGAAGCCCTGCACACAGGCAAGAAGCCCCCCAGGCCCGCGGGCGCGCCCCGACCCTGGTTCCTCCTGGCTGGCTGCAGCCACAGGGAACGGGGGTTCTGAGTTGGCAGCCCCCATTCCCGAAGCATCCACGGGCAGTTCCCCGAAGGGCTGACACCGGCTGCGCCTCAGCAGCCAGACAACCTCCCTCCCTCTGGTCGGGCACTGCAAGCCACACAGCCACTAGTGTCCCCTGTGTCCCTGGAGGCCGCAGCGCGTTTTGGGTTTTGGCGCGGACGGGCCCCTCTCGGCTTCCGTAGTCCATTTGCCCCGGAGCCTGCCAGACCCCTGGCTCCAGGGGCGGGCCCTGCAGAGTCCCCGAGCGCCTCCTGGGTTCCTGCCACCACCCTTGGGCCGGGATGAGGTGCCACCTTGTGCGTAGAAGCCCTGCACACAGGCAAGAAGCCCCCCAGGCCCGCGGGCGCGCCCGACCCTGGAGCCCCCTGGCTGGCTGCAGCCACAGGGAACGGGGGTTCTGAGTTGGCAGCCCCCATTCCCGAAGCATCCACGGGCAGTTCCCCGAAGGGCTGACACCGGCTGCGCCTCAGCAGCCAGACAACCTCCCTCCCTCTGGTCGGGCACTGCAAGCCACACAGCCACTTGTATCCCCTGTGTCCCTGGAGGCCGCAGCGCGTTTTGGGTTTTGGCGCGGACGGGCCCCTCTCGGCTTCCGTAGTCCATTTGCCCCGGAGCCTGCCAGACCCCTGGCCCCAGGGGCGGGCCCTGCTGAGTCCGGGAGCGCCTCCTGGGTTCCTGCCACCACCCTTGGGCCGGGATGAGGTGCCACCTTGTGCGTAGAAGCCCTGCACACAGGCAAGAAGCCCCCCAGGCCCGCGGGCGCGCCCGACCCTGGAGCCCCCTGGCTGGCTGCAGCCACAGGGAACGGGGGTTCTGAGTTGGCAGCCCCCATTCCCGAAGCATCCACGGGCAGTTCCCCGAAGGGCTGACACCGGCTGCGCCTCAGCAGCCAGACAACCTCCCTCCCTCTGGTCGGGCACTGCAAGCCACACAGCCACTTGTGTCCCCTGTGTCCCTGGAGGCCGCAGCGCGTTTTGGGTTTTGGCGCGGACGGGCCCCTCTCGGCTTCCGTAGTCCATTTGCCCCGGAGCCTGCCAGACCCCTGGCCCCAGGGGCGGGCCCTGCTGAGTCCCCGAGCGCCTCCTGGGTTCCTGCCACCACCCTTGGGCCGGGATGAGGTGCCACCTTGTGCGTAGAAGCCCTGCACACAGGCAAGAAGCCCCCCAGGCCCGCGGGCGCGCCCGACCCTGGAGCCCCCTGGCTGGCTGCAGCCACAGGGAACGGGGGTTCTGAGTTGGCAGCCCCCATTCCCGAAGCATCCACGGGCAGTCCCCGAAGGGCTGACACCGGCTGCGCCTCAGCAGCCAGACAACCTCCCTCCCTCTGGTCGGGCACTGCAAGCCACACAGCCACTTGTGTCCCCTGTGTCCCTGGAGGCCGCAGCGCGTTTTGGGTTTTGGCGCGGACGGGCCCCTCTCGGCTTCCGTAGTCCATTTGCCCCGGAGCCTGCCAGACCCCTGGCCCCAGGGGCGGGCCCTGCTGAGTCCCCAAGCGCCTCCTGGGTTCCTGCCACCACCCTTGGGCCGGGATGTGGTGCCACCTTGTGCGTAGAAGCCCTGCACACAGGCAAGAAGCCCCCGAGGCCCGCGGGCGCGCCCGACCCTGGAGCCCCCTGGCTGGCTGCAGCCACAGGGAACGGGGGTTCTGAGTTGGCAGCCCCCATTCCCGAAGCATCCACGGGCAGTTCCCCGAAGGGCTGACACCGGCTGCGCCTCAGCAGCCAGACAACCTCCCTCCCTCTGGTCGGGCACTGCAAGCCACACAGCCACTTGTGTCCCCTGTGTCCCTGGAGGCCGCAGTGCGTTTTGGGTTTTGGCGCGGACGGGCCCCTCTCGGCTTCCGTAGTCCATTTGCCCCGGAGCCTGCCAGACCCCTGGCCCCAGGGGCGGGCCCTGCTGAGTCCCCGAGCGCCTCCTGGGTTCCTGCCACCACCCTTGGTCCGGGATGAGGTGCCACCTTGTGCGTAGAAGCCCTGCACACAGGCAAGAAGCCCCCCAGGCCCGCGGGCGCGCCCGACCCTGGAGCCCCCTGGCTGGCTGCAGCCACAGGGAACGGGGGTTCTGAGTTGGCAGCCCCCATTCCCGAAGCATCCACGGGCAGTTCCCCGAAGGGCTGACACCGGCTGCGCCTCAGCAGCCAGACAACCTCCCTCCCTCTGGTCGGGCACTGCAAGCCACACAGCCACTTGTGTCCCCTGTGTCCCTGGAGGCCGCAGCGCGTTTTGGGTTTTGGCGCGGACGGGCCCCTCTCGGCTTCCGTAGTCCATTTGCCCCCGGAGCCTGCCAGACCCCTGGCCCCAGGGGCGGGCCCTGCTGAGTTCCCGAGCGCCTCCTGGGTTACTGCCACCACCCTTGGGCCGGGATGAGGTGCCACCTTGTGCGTAGAAGCCCTACACACAGGCAAGAAGCCCCCCAGGCCCGCGGGCGCGCCCGACCCTGGAGCCCCCTGGCTGGCTGCAGCCACAGGGAACGGGGGTTCTGAGTTGGCAGCCCCCATTCCCGAAGCATCCACGGGCAGTTCCCCGAAGGGCTGACACCGGCTGCGCCTCAGCAGCCAGACAACCTCCCTCCCTCTGGTCGGGCACTGCAAGCCACACAGCCACTTGTGTCCCCTGTGTCCCTGGAGGCCGCAGCGCGTTTTGGGTTTTAGCGCGGACGGGCCCCTCTCGGCTTCCGTAGTCCATTTGCCCCCGGAGCCTGCCAGACCCCTGGCCCCAGGGGCGGGCCCTGCTGAGTCCCCGAGCGCCTCCTGGGTTCCTGCCACCACCCTTGGGCCGGGATGAGGTGCCACCTTGTGCGTAGAAGCCCTGCACACAGGCAAGAAGCCCCCCAGGCCCGCGGGCGCGCCCGACCCTGGAGCCCCTTGGCTGGCTGCAGCCACAGGGAACGGGGGTTCTGAGTTGGCAGCCCCCATTCCCGAAGCATCCACGGGCAGTTCCCCGAAGGGCTGACACCGGCTGCGCCTCAGCAGCCAGACAACCTCCCTCCCTCTGGTCGGGCACTGCAAGCCACACAGCCACTTGTGTCCCCTGTGTCCCTGGAGGCCGCAGCGCGTTTTGGGTTTTGGCGCGGACGGGCCCCTCTCGGCTTCCGTAGTCCATTTGCCCTGGAGCCTGCCAGACCCCTGGCCCCAGGGGCGGGCCCTGCTGAGTCCCCGAGCGCCTCCTGGGTTCCTGCCACCACCCTTGGGCCGGGATGAGGTGCCACCTTGTGCGTAGAAGCCCTGCACACAGGCAAGAAGCCCCCAAGGCCCGCGGGCGCGCTCGACCCTGGAGTCCCATAGCTGGCTGCAGCCACAGGGAACGGGGGTTCTGGGTTGGCAGCCCCCATTCCCGAAGCATCCACGGGCAGTTCCCCGAAGGGCTGACACCGGCTGCGCCTCAGCAGCCAGACAACCTCCCTCCCTCTGGTCGGGCACTGCAAGCCACACAGCCACTTGTGTCCCCTGTGTCCCTGGAGGCCGCAGCGCGTTTTGGGTTTTGGCGCGGACGGGCCCCTCTCGGCTTCCGTAGTCCATTTGCCCCGGAGCCTGCCAGACCCCTGGCCCCAGGGGCGGGCCCTGCTGAGTCCCCGAGCGCCTCCTGGGTTCCTGCCACCACCCTTGGGCCGGGATGAGGTGCCACCTTGTGCGTAGAAGCCCTGCACACAGGCAAGAAGCCCCCCAGGCCCGCGGGCGTGCCCGAACCTGGAGCCCCCTGGCTGGCTGTAGCCACAGGGAACGGGGGTTCTGAGTTGGCAGCCCCCATTCCCGAAGCATCCACGGGCAGTTCCCCGAAGGGCTGACACCGGCTGCGCCTCAGCAGCCAGACAACCTCCCTCCCTCTGGTCGGGCACTGCAAGCCACACAGCCACTTGTGTCCCCTGTGTCCCTGGAGGCCGCAGCGCGTTTTGGGTTTTGGCGCGGACGGGCCCCTCTCGGCTTCCGTAGTCCATTTGCCCCCGGAGCCTGCCAGACCCCTGGCCCCAGGGGCGGGCCCTGCTGAGTTCCCGAGCGCCTCCTGGGTTCCTGCCACCACCCTTGGGCCGGGATGAGGTGCCACCTTGTGCGTAGAAGCCCTGCACACAGGCAAGAAGCCCCCCAGGCCCGCGGGCGCGCCCAACCCTGGAGCCCCCTGGCTGGCTGCAGCCACAGGGAACGGGGGTTCTGAGTTGGCAGCCCCCATTCCCGAAGCATCCACGGGCAGTTCCCCGAAGGGCTGACACCGGCTGCGCCTCAGCAGCCAGACAACCTCCCTCCCTCTGGTCGCACTGCAAGCCACACAGCCACTTGTGTCCCCTGTGTCCCTGGAGGCCGCAGCGCGTTTTGGGTTTTGGCGCGGACGGGCCCCTCTCGGCTTCCGTAGTCCATTTGCCCCGGAGCCTGCCAGACCCCTGGCCCCAGGGGCGGGCCCTGCTGAGTCCCCGAGCGCCTCCTGGGTTCCTGCCACCACCCTTGGGCCGGGATGAGGTGCCACCTTGTGCGTAGAAGCCCTGCACACAGGCAAGAAGCCCCCCAGGCCCGCGGGCGTGCCCGACCCTGGAGCCCCCTGGCTGGCTGCAGCCACAGGGAACGGGGGTTCTGAGTTGGCAGCCCCCATTCCCGAAGCATCCACGGGCAGTTCCCCGAAGGGCTGACACCGGCTGCGCCTCAGCAGCCAGACAACCTCCCTCCCTCTGGTCGGGCACTGCAAGCCACACAGCCACTTGTGTCCCCTGTGTCCCTGGAGGCCGCAGCGCGTTTTGGGTTTTAGCGCGGACGGGCCCCTCTCGGCTTCCGTAGTCCATTTGCCCCCGGAGCCTGCCAGACCCCTGCCCCAGGGGCGGGCCCTGCTGAGTTCCCGAGCGCCTCCTGGGTTCCTGCCACCACCCTTGGGCCAGGATGAGGTGCCACCTTGTGCGTAGAAGCCCTGCACACAGGCAAGAAGGCCCCAGGCCCGCGGGCGCGCCCGACCCTGGAGCCCCCTGGCTGGCTGCAGCCACAGGGAACGGGGGTTCTGAGTTGGCAGCCCCCATTCCCGAAGCATCCACGGGCAGTTCCCCGAAGGGCTGACACCGCTGCGCCTCAGCAGCCAGACAACCTCCCTCCCTCTGGTCGGGCACTGCAAGCCACACAGCCACTTGTGTCCCCTGTGTCCCTGGAGGCCGCAGCGCATTTTGGGTTTTGGCGCGGACGGGCCCCTCTCGGCTTCCGTAGTCCATTTGCCCGGGAGCCTGCCAGACCCCTGGCCCCAAGGGCGGGCCCTGCTGAGTCCCCGAGCGCCTCCTGGGTTCCTGCCACCACCCTTGGGCCGGGATGAGGTGCCACCTTGTGCGTAGAAGCCCTGCACACAGGCAAGAAGCCCCCCAGGCCCGCGGGCGCGCCCGACCCTGGAGCCCCCTGGCTGGCTGTAGCCACAGGGAACGGGGGTTCTGAGTTGGCAGCCCCCATTCCCGAAGCATCCACGGGCAGTTCCCCGAAGGGCTGACACCGGCTGCGCCTCAGCAGCCAGACAACCTCCCTCCCTCTGGTCGGGCACTGCAAGCCACACAGCCACTTGTGTCCCCTGTGTCCCTGGAGGCCGCAGCGCGTTTTGGGTTTTGGCGCGGACGGGCCCCTCTCGGCTTCCGTAGTCCATTTGCCCCCGGAGCCTGCCAGACCCCTGGCCCCAGGGGCGGGCCCTGCTGAGTTCCCGAGCGCCTCCTGGGTTACTGCCACCACCCTTGGGCCGGGATGAGGTGCCACCTTGTGCGTAGAAGCCCTACACACAGGCAAGAAGCCCCCCAGGCCCGCGGGCGCGCCCGACCCTGGAGCCCCCTGGCTGGCTGCAGCCACAGGGAACAGGGGTTCTGAGTTGGCAGCCCCCATTCCCGAAGCATCCACGGGCAGTTCCCCGAAGGCTGACACCGGCTGCGCCTCAGCAGCCAGACAACCTCCCTCCCTCTGGTCGGGCACTGCAAGCCACACAGCCACTTGTGTCCCCTGTGTCCCTGGAGGCCGCAGCGCGTTTTGGGTTTTAGCGCGGACGGGCCCCTCTCGGCTTCCGTAGTCCATTTGCCCCGGAGCCTGCCAGACCCCTGGCCCCAGGGGCGGGCCCTGCTGAGTTCCCGAGCGTCTCCTGGGTTCCTGCCACCACCTTGGGCCAGGATGAGGTGCCACCTTGTGCGTAGAAGCCCTGCACACAGGCAAGAAGCCCCCCAGGCCCACGGGCGCGCCCGACCCTGGAGCCCCCTGGCTGGCTGCAGCCACAGGGAACGGGGGTTCTGAGTTGGCAGCCCCCATTCCCGAAGCATCCACGGGCAGTTCCCCGAAGGGCTGACACCGGCTGCGCCTCAGCAGCCAGACAACCTCCCTCCCTCTGGTCGGGCACTGCAAGCCACACAGCCACTTGTGTCCCCTGTGTCCCTGGAGGCCGCAGCGCGTTTTGGGTTTTGGCGCGGACGGGCCCCTCTCGGCTTCCGTAGTCCATTTGCCCCGGAGCCTGCCAGACCCCTGGCCCCAGGGCGGGCCCTGCTGAGTCCCCGAGCGCCTCCTGGGTTCCTGCCACCACCCTTGGGCCGGGATGAGGTGCCACCTTGTGCGTAGAAGCCCTGCACACAGGCAAGAAGCCCCCCAGGCCCGCGGGCGCGCCCGACCCTGGAGCCCCCTGGCTGGCTGCAGCCACAGGGAACGGGGGTTCTGAGTTGGCAGCCCCCATTCCCGAAGCATCCACGGGCAGTTCCCCGAAGGGCTGACACCGGCTGCGCCTCAGCAGCCAGACAACCTCCCTCCCTCTGGTCGGGCACTGCAAGCCACACAGCCACTTGTGTCCCTTGTGTCCCTGGAGGCCGCAGCGCGTTTTGGGTTTTGGCACGGACGGGCCCCTCTCGG
Source organism: Lepus europaeus (assembly GCF_033115175.1). NCBI lineage: Eukaryota > Metazoa > Chordata > Mammalia > Lagomorpha > Leporidae > Lepus > Lepus europaeus. The sequence goes on along the minus strand of NW_026909217.1, from coordinate 47,646 downwards.
CTTCCGTAGTCCATTTGCCGCGGAGCCTGCCAGACCCCTGGCCCCAGGGGCGGGCCCTGCTGAGTCCCCGAGCGCCTCCTGGGTTCCTGCCACCACCCTTAGGCCGGGATGAGGTGCCACCTTGTGCGTAGAAGCCCTGCACACAGGCAAGAAGCCCCCCAGGCCCGCGGGCGCGCCCGACCCTGGAGCCCCCTGGCTGGCTGCAGCCACAGGGAACGGGGTTTCTGGGTTGGCAGCCCCCATTCCCGAAGCATCCACGGGCAGTTCCCCGAAGGGCTGACACCGGCTGCGCCTCAGCAGCCAGACAACCTCCCTCCCTCTGGTCGGGCACTGCAAGCCACACAGCCACTTGTGTCCCCTGTGTCCCTGGAGGCCGCAGCGCGTTTTGGGTTTTGGCGCGGACGGGCCCCTCTCGGCTTCCGTAGTCCATTTGCCCCGGAGCCTGCCAGACCCCTGGCCCCAGGGGCGGGCCCTGCTGAGTCCCCGAGCGCCTCCTGGGTTCCTGCCACCACCCTTGGGCCGGGATGAGGTGCCACCTTGTGCGTAGAAGCCCTGCACACAGGCAAGAAGCCCCCCAGGCCCGCGGGCGTGCCCGAACCTGGAGCCCCCTGGCTGGCTGTAGCCACAGGGAACGGGGGTTCTGAGTTGGCAGCCCCCATTCCCGAAGCATCCACGGGCAGTTCCCCGAAGGGCTGACACCGGCTGCGCCTCAGCAGCCAGACAACCTCCCTCCCTCTGGTCGGGCACTGCAAGCCACACAGCCACTTGTGTCCCCTGTGTCCCTGGAGGCCGCAGCGCGTTTTGGGTTTTGGCGCGGACGGGCCCCTCTCGGCTTCCGTAGTCCATTTGCCCCCGGAGCCTGCCAGACCCCTGGCCCCAGGGGCGGCCCTGCTGAGTTCCCGAGCGCCTCCTGGGTTCCTGCCACCACCCTTGGGCCGGGATGAGGTGCCACCTTGTGCGTAGAAGCCCTGCACACAGGCAAGAAGCCCCCAGGCCCGCGGGCGCGCCCAACCCTGGAGCCCCCTGGCTGGCTGCAGCCACAGGGAACGGGGGTTCTGAGTTGGCAGCCCCCATTCCCGAAGCATCCACGGGCAGTTCCCCGAAGGGCTGACACCGGCTGCGCCTCAGCAGCCAGACAACCTCCCTCCCTCTGGTCGGGCACTGCAAGCCACACAGCCACTTGTGTCCCCTGTGTCCCTGGAGGCCGCAGCGCGTTTTGGGTTTTGGCGCGGACGGGCCCCTCTCGGCTTCCGTAGTCCATTTGCCCCGGAGCCTGCCAGACCCCTGGCCCCAGGGGCGGGCCCTGCTGAGTCCCCGAGCGCCTCCTGGGTTCCTGCCACCACCCTTGGGCCGGGATGAGGTGCCACCTTGTGCGTAGAAGCCCTGCACACAGGCAAGAAGCCCCCCAGGCCCGCGGGCGTGCCCGACCCTGGAGCCCCCTGGCTGGCTGCAGCCACAGGGAACGGGGGTTCTGAGTTGGCAGCCCCCCCCATTCCCGAAGCATCCACGGGCAGTTCCCCGAAGGGCTGACACCGGCTGCGCCTCAGCAGCCAGACAACCTCCCTCCCTCTGGTCGGGCACTGCAAGCCACACAGCCACTTGTGTCCCCTGTGTCCCTGGAGGCCGCAGCGCGTTTTGGGTTTTAGCGCGGACGGGCCCCTCTCGGCTTCCGTAGTCCATTTGCCCCCGGAGCCTGCCAGACCCCTGCCCCAGGGGCGGGCCCTGCTGAGTTCCCGAGCGCCTCCTGGGTTCCTGCCACCACCCTTGGGCCAGGATGAGGTGCCACCTTGTGCGTAGAAGCCCTGCACACAGGCAAGAAGGCCCCAGGCCCGCGGGCGCGCCCGACCCTGGAGCCCCCTGGCTGGCTGCAGCCACAGGGAACGGGGGTTCTGAGTTGGCAGCCCCCATTCCCGAAGCATCCACGGGCAGTTCCCCGAAGGGCTGACACCGGCTGCGCCTCAGCAGCCAGACAACCTCCCTCCCTCTGGTCGGGCACTGCAAGCCACACAGCCACTTGTGTCCCCTGTGTCCCTGGAGGCCGCAGCGCATTTTGGGTTTTGGCGCGGACGGGCCCCTCTCGGCTTCCGTAGTCCATTTGCCCGGGAGCCTGCCAGACCCCTGGCCCCAAGGGCGGGCCCTGCTGAGTCCCCGAGCGCCTCCTGGGTTCCTGCCACCACCCTTGGGCCGGGATGAGGTGCCACCTTGTGCGTAGAAGCCCTGCACACAGGCAAGAAGCCCCCCAGGCCCGCGGGCGCGCCCGACCCTGGAGCCCCCTGGCTGGCTGTAGCCACAGGGAACGGGGGTTCTGAGTTGGCAGCCCCCATTCCCGAAGCATCCACGGGCAGTTCCCCGAAGGGCTGACACCGGCTGCGCCTCAGCAGCCAGACAACCTCCCTCCCTCTGGTCGGGCACTGCAAGCCACACAGCCACTTGTGTCCCCTGTGTCCCTGGAGGCCGCAGCGCGTTTTGGGTTTTGGCGCGGACGGGCCCCTCTCGGCTTCCGTAGTCCATTTGCCCCCGGAGCCTGCCAGACCCCTGGCCCCAGGGGCGGGCCCTGCTGAGTTCCCGAGCGCCTCCTGGGTTACTGCCACCACCCTTGGGCCGGGATGAGGTGCCACCTTGTGCGTAGAAGCCCTACACACAGGCAAGAAGCCCCCCAGGCCCGCGGGCGCGCCCGACCCTGGAGCCCCCTGGCTGGCTGCAGCCACAGGGAACAGGGGTTCTGAGTTGGCAGCCCCCATTCCCGAAGCATCCACGGGCAGTTCCCCGAAGGGCTGACACCGGCTGCGCCTCAGCAGCCAGACAACCTCCCTCCCTCTGGTCGGGCACTGCAAGCCACACAGCCACTTGTGTCCCCTGTGTCCCTGGAGGCCGCAGCGCGTTTTGGGTTTTAGCGCGGACGGGCCCCTCTCGGCTTCCGTAGTCCATTTGCCCCCGGAGCCTGCCAGACCCCTGGCCCCAGGGGCGGGCCCTGCTGAGTTCCCGAGCGTCTCCTGGGTTCCTGCCACCACCCTTGGGCCAGGATGAGGTGCCACCTTGTGCGTAGAAGCCCTGCACACAGGCAAGAAGCCCCCCAGGCCCACGGGCGCGCCCGACCCTGGAGCCCCCTGGCTGGCTGCAGCCACAGGGAACGGGGGTTCTGAGTTGGCAGCCCCCATTCCCGAAGCATCCACGGGCAGTTCCCCGAAGGGCTGACACCGGCTGCGCCTCAGCAGCCAGACAACCTCCCTCCCTCTGGTCGGGCACTGCAAGCCACACAGCCACTTGTGTCCCCTGTGTCCCTGGAGGCCGCAGCGCGTTTTGGGTTTTGGCGCGGACGGGCCCCTCTCGGCTTCCGTAGTCCATTTGCCCCCGGAGCCTGCCAGACCCCTGGCCCCAGGGGCGGGCCCTGCTGAGTCCCCGAGCGCCTCCTGGGTTCCTGCCACCACCCTTGGGCCGGGATGAGGTGCCACCTTGTGCGTAGAAGCCCTGCACACAGGCAAGAAGCCCCCCAGGCCCGCGGGCGCGCCCGACCCTGGAGCCCCCTGGCTGGCTGCAGCCACAGGGAACGGGGGTTCTGAGTTGGCAGCCCCCATTCCCGAAGCATCCACGGGCAGTTCCCCGAAGGGCTGACACCGGCTGCGCCTCAGCAGCCAGACAACCTCCCTCCCTCTGGTCGGGCACTGCAAGCCACACAGCCACTTGTGTCCCTTGTGTCCCTGGAGGCCGCAGCGCGTTTTGGGTTTTGGCACGGACGGGCCCCTCTCGGCTTCCGTAGTCCATTTGCCGCGGAGCCTGCCAGACCCCTGGCCCCAGGGGCGGGCCCTGCTGAGTCCCCGAGCGCCTCCTGGGTTCCTGCCACCACCCTTAGGCCGGGATGAGGTGCCACCTTGTGCGTAGAAGCCCTGCACACAGGCAAGAAGCCCCCCAGGCCCGCGGGCGCGCCCGACCCTGGAGCCCCCTGGCTGGCTGCAGCCACAGGGAACGGGGTTTCTGGGTTGGCAGCCCCCATTCCCGAAGCATCCACGGGCAGTTCCCCGAAGGGCTGACACCGGCTGCGCCTCAGCAGCCAGACAACCTCCCTCCCTCTGGTCGGGCACTGCAAGCCACACAGCCACTTGTGTCCCCTGTGTCCCTGGAGGCCGCAGCGCGTTTTGGGTTTTGGCGCGGACGGGCCCCTCTCGGCTTCCGTAGTCCATTTGCCCCGGAGCCTGCCAGACCCCTGGCCCCAGGGGCGGGCCCTGCTGAGTCCCCGAGCGCCTCCTGGGTTCCTGCCACCACCCTTGGGCCGGGATGAGGTGCCACCTTGTGCGTAGAAGCCCTGCACACAGGCAAGAAGCCCCCCAGGCCCGCGGGCGTGCCCGAACCTGGAGCCCCCTGGCTGGCTGTAGCCACAGGGAACGGGGGTTCTGAGTTGGCAGCCCCCATTCCCGAAGCATCCACGGGCAGTTCCCCGAAGGGCTGACACCGGCTGCGCCTCAGCAGCCAGACAACCTCCCTCCCTCTGGTCGGGCACTGCAAGCCACACAGCCACTTGTGTCCCCTGTGTCCCTGGAGGCCGCAGCGCGTTTTGGGTTTTGGCGCGGACGGGCCCCTCTCGGCTTCCGTAGTCCATTTGCCCCGGAGCCTGCCAGACCCCTGGCCCCAGGGGCGGGCCCTGCTGAGTCCCCGAGCGCCTCCTGGGTTCCTGCCACCACCCTTGGGCCGGGATGAGGTGCCACCTTGTGCGTAGAAGCCCTGCACACAGGCAAGAAGCCCCCCAGGCCCGCGGGCGCGCCCGACCCTGGTTCCTCCTGGCTGGCTGCAGCCACAGGGAACGGGGGTTCTGAGTTGGCAGCCCCCATTCCCGAAGCATCCACGGGCAGTTCCCCGAAGGGCTGACACCGGCTGCGCCTCAGCAGCCAGACAACCTCCCTCCCTCTGGTCGGGCACTGCAAGCCACACAGCCACTTGTGTCCCCTGTGTCCCTGGAGGCCGCAGCGCGTTTTGGGTTTTGGCGCGGACGGGCCCCTCTCGGCTTCCGTAGTCCATTTGCCCCGGAGCCTGCCAGACCCCTGGCTCCAGGGGCGGGCCCTGCAGAGTCCCCGAGCGCCTCCTGGGTTCCTGCCACCACCCTTGGGCCGGGATGAGGTGCCACCTTGTGCGTAGAAGCCCTGCACACAGGCAAGAAGCCCCCCAGGCCCGCGGGCGCGCCCGACCCTGGAGCCCCCTGGCTGGCTGCAGCCACAGGGAACGGGGGTTCTGAGTTGGCAGCCCCCATTCCCGAAGCATCCACGGGCAGTTCCCCGAAGGGCTGACACCGGCTGCGCCTCAGCAGCCAGACAACCTCCCTCCCTCTGGTCGGGCACTGCAAGCCACACAGCCACTTGTATCCCCTGTGTCCCTGGAGGCCGCAGCGCGTTTTGGGTTTTGGCGCGGACGGGCCCCTCTCGGCTTCCGTAGTCCATTTGCCCCGGAGCCTGCCAGACCCCTGGCCCCAGGGGCGGGCCCTGCTGAGTCCCCGAGCGCCTCCTGGGTTCCTGCCACCACCCTTGGGCCGGGATGAGGTGCCACCTTGTGCGTAGAAGCCCTGCACACAGGCAAGAAGCCCCCCAGGCCCGCGGGCGTGCCCGACCCTGGAGCCCCCTGGCTGGCTGCAGCCACAGGGAACGGGGGTTCTGAGTTGGCAGCCCCCATTCCCGAAGCATCCACGGGCAGTTCCCCGAAGGGCTGACACCGGCTGCGCCTCAGCAGCCAGACAACCTCCCTCCCTCTGGTCGGGCACTGCAAGCCACACAGCCACTTGTGTCCCCTGTGTCCCTGGAGGCCGCAGCGCGTTTTGGGTTTTGGCGCGGACGGGCCCCTCTCGGCTTCCGTAGTCCATTTGCCCCGGAGCCTGCCAGACCCCTGGCCCCAGGGGCGGGCCCTGCTGAGTCCCCGAGCGCCTCCTGGGTTCCTGCCACCACCCTTGGGCCGGGATGAGGTGCCACCTTGTGCGTAGAAGCCCTGCACACAGGCAAGAAGCCCCCCAGGCCCGCGGGCGCGCCCGACCCTGGTTCCTCCTGGCTGGCTGCAGCCACAGGGAACGGGGGTTCTGAGTTGGCAGCCCCCATTCCCGAAGCATCCACGGGTAGTTCCCCGAAGGGCTGACACCGGCTGCGCCTCAGCAGCCAGACAACCTCCCTCCCTCTGGTCGGGCACTGCAAGCCACACAGCCACTTGTGTCCCCTGTGTCCCTGGAGGCCGCAGCGCATTTTGGGTTTTGGCGCGGACGGGCCCCTCTCGGCTTCCGTAGTCCATTTGCCCCGGAGCCTGCCAGACCCCTGGCCCCAGGGGCGGGCCCTGCTGAGTCCCCGAGCGCCTCCTGGGTTCCTGCCACCACCCTTGGGCCGGGATGAGGTGCCACCTTGTGCGTAGAAGCCCTGCACACAGGCAAGAAGCCCCCCAGGCCCGCGGGCGCGCCCGACCCTGGAGCCCCCTGGCTGGCTGCAGCCACAGGGAACGGGGGTTCTGAGTTGGCAGCCCCCATTCCCGAAGCATCCACGGGCAGTTCCCCGAAGGGCTGACACCGGCTGCGCCTCAGCAGCCAGACAACCTCCCTCCCTCTGGTCGGGCACTGCAAGCCACACAGCCACTTGTGTCCCCTGTGTCCCTGGAGGCCGCAGCGCGTTTTGGGTTTTAGCGCGGACGGGCCCCTCTCGGCTTCCGTAGTCCATTTGCCCCCGGAGCCTGCCAGACCCCTGGCCCCAGGGGCGGGCCCTGCTGAGTTCCCGAGCGCCTCCTGGGTTCCTGCCACCACCCTTGGGCCGGGATGAGGTGCCACCTTGTGCGTAGAAGCCCTGCACACAGGCAAGAAGCCCCCCAGGCCCGCGGGCGCGCCCGACCCTGGAGCCCCCTGGCTGGCTGCAGCCACAGGGAACGGGGGTTCTGAGTTGGCAGCCCCCATTCCCGAAGCATCCACGGGCAGTTCCCCGAAGGGCTGACACCGGCTGCGCCTCAGCAGCCAGACAACCTCCCTCCCTCTGGTCGGGCACTGCAAGCCACACAGCCACTTGTGTCCCCTGTGTCCCTGGAGGCCGCAGCGCGTTTTGGGTTTTGGCGCGGACGGGCCCCTCTCGGCTTCCGTAGTCCATTTGCCCGGGAGCCTGCCAGACCCCTGGCCCCAGGGGCGGGCCCTGCTGAGTCCCCGAGCGCCTCCTGGGTTCCTGCCACCACCCTTGGGCCGGGATGAGGTGCCACCTTGTGCGTAGAAGCCCTGCACACAGGCAAGAAGCTCCCCAGGCCCGCGGGCGCGCCCGACCCTGGAGCCCCCTGGCTGGCTGCAGCCAGAGGGAACGGGGGTTCTGAGTTGGCAGCCCCTATTCCCGAAGCATCCACGGGCAGTTCCCCGAAGGGCTGACACCGGCTGCGCCTCAGCAGCCAGACAACCTCCCTCCCTCTGGTCGGGCACTGCAAGCCACACAGCCACTTGTGTCCCCTGTGTCCCTGGAGGCCGCAGCGCGTTTTGGGTTTTGGCGCGGACGGGCCCCTCTCGGCTTCCGTAGTCCATTTGCCCCGGAGCCTGCCAGACCCCTGGCCCCAGGGGCGGGCCCTGCTGAGTCCCCGAGCGCCTCCTGGGTTCCTGCCACCACCCTTGGGCCGGGATGAGGTGCCACCTTGTGCGTAGAAGCCCTGCACACAGGCAAGAAGCCCCCCAGGCCCGCGGGCGCGCCCGACCCTGGAGCCCCCCTGGCTGGCTGCAGCCACAGGGAACGGGGGTTCTGAGTTGGCAGCCCCCATTCCCGAAGCATCCACGGGCAGTTCCCCGAAGGGCTGACACCGGCTGCGCCTCAGCAGCCAGACAACCTCCCTCCCTCTGGTCGGGCACTGCAAGCCACACAGCCACTTGTGTCCCCTGTGTCCCTGGAGGCCGCAGCGCGTTTTGGGTTTTGGCGGGGACGGGCCCCTCTCGGCTTCCGTAGTCCATTTGCCCCGGAGCCTGCCAGACCCCTGGCCCCAGGGGCGGGCCCTGCTGAGTCCCCGAGCGCCTCCTGGGTTCCTGCCACCACCCTTGGGCCGGGATGAGGTGCCACCTTGTGCGTAGAAGCCCTGCACACAGGCAAGAAGCCCCCCAGTCCCGCGGGCGCGCTCGACCCTGGAGCCCCATGGCTGGCTGCAGCCACAGGGAACGGGGGTTCTGAGTTGGCAGCCCCCATTCCCGAAGCATCCACGGGCAGTTCCCCGAAGGGCTGACACCGGCTGCGCCTCAGCAGCCAGACAACCTCCCTCCCTCTGGTCGGGCACTGCAAGCCACACAGCCACTTGTGTCCCCTGTGTCCCTGGAGGCCGCAGCGCGTTTTGGGTTTTGGCGCGGACGGGCCCCTCTCGGCTTCCGTAGTCCATTTGCCCCCGGAGCCTGCCAGACCCCTGGCCCCAGGGGCGGGCCCTGCTGAGTTCCCGAGCGCCTCCTGGGTTCCTGCCACCACCCTTGGGCCGGGATGAGGTGCCACCTTGTGCGTAGAAGCCCTACACACAGGCAAGAAGACCCCAAGGCCCGCGGCGCGCCCGACCCTGGAGCCCCCTGGCTGGCTGCAGCCACAGGGAACGGGGGTTCTGAGTTGGCAGTCCCCATTCCCGAAGCATCCACGGGCAGTTCCCCTAAGGGCTGACACCGGCTGCGCCTCAGCAGCCAGACAACCTCCCTCCCTCTGGTCGGGCACTGCAAGCCACACAGCCACTTGTGTCCCCTGTGTCCCTGGAGGCCGCAGCGCGTTTTGGGTTTTGGCGCGGACGGGCCCCTCTCGGCTTCCGTAGTCCATTTGCCCCGGAGCCTGCCAGACCCCTGGCCCCAGGGGCGGGCCCTGCTGAGTCCCCAAGCGCCTCCTGGGTTCCTGCCACTACCCTTGGGCCGGGATGTGGTGCCACCTTGTGCGTAGAAGCCCTGCACACAGGCAAGAAGCCCCCCAGGCTCGCCCGACCTGGAGCCCCCTGGCTGGCTGCAGCCACAGGGAACAGGGGTTCTGAGTTGGCAGCCCCCATTCCCGAAGCATCCACGGGCAGTTCCCCGAAGGGCTGACACCGGCTGCGCCTCAGCAGCCAGACAACCTCCCTCCCTCTGGTCGGGCACTGCAAGCCACACAGCCACTTGTGTCCCCTGTGTCCCTGGAGGCCGCAGCGCGTTTTGGGTTTTGGCGCGGACGGGCCCCTCTCGGCTTCCGTAGTCCATTTGCCCCGGAGCCTGCCAGACCCCTGGCCCCAGGGGCGGGCCCTGCTGAGTCCCCGAGCGCCTCCTGGGTTCCTGCCACCACCCTTGGGCCGGGATGAGGTGCCACCTTGTGCGTAGAAGCCCTGCACACAGGCAAGAAGCCCCCCAGGCCCGCGGGCGCGCCCGACCCTGGAGCCCCCTGGCTGGCTGCAGCCACAGGGAACGGGGGTTCTGAGTTGGCAGCCCCCATTCCCGAAGCATCCACGGGCAGTTCCCCGAAGGGCTGACACCGGCTGCGCCTCAGCAGCCAGACAACCTCCCTCCCTCTGGTCGGGCACTGCAAGCCACACAGCCACTTGTGTCCCCTGTGTCCCTGGAGGCCGCAGCGCGTTTTGGGTTTTGGCGCGGACGGGCCCCTCTCGGCTTCCGTAGTCCATTTGCCCGGGAGCCTGCCAGACCCCTGGCCCCAGGGGCGGGCCCTGCTGAGTCCCCGAGCGCCTCCTGGGTTCCTGCCACCACCCTTGGGCCGGGATGAGGTGCCACCTTGTGCGTAGAAGCCCTGCACACAGGCAAGAAGCACCCCAGGCCCGCGGGCGCGCCCGACCCTGGAGCCCCCTGGCTGGCTGCAGCCAGAGGGAACGGGGGTTCTGAGTTGGCAGCCCCTATTCCCGAAGCATCCACGGGCAATTCCCCGAAGGGCTGACACCGGCTGCGCCTCAGCAGCCAGACAACCTCCCTCCCTCTGGTCAGGCACTGCAAGCCACACAGCCACTTGTGTCCCCTGTGTCCCTGGAGGCCGCAGCGCGTTTTGGGTTTTGGCGCGGACGGGCCCCTCTCGGCTTCCGTAGTCCATTTGCCCCGGAGCCTGCCAGACCCCTGGCCCCAGGGGCGGGCCCTGCTGAGTCCCCGAGCGCCTCCTGGGTTCCTGCCACCACCCTTGGGCCGGGATGAGGTGCCACCTTGTGCGTAGAAGCCCTGCACACAGGCAAGAAGCCCCCCAGGCCCGCGGGCGCGCCCGACCCTGGAGCCCCCTGGCTGGCTGCAGCCACAGGGAACGGGGTTTCTGGGTTGGCAGCCCCCATTCCCGAAGCATCCACGGGCAGTTCCCCGAAGGGCTGACACCGGCTGCGCCTCAGCAGCCAGACAACCTCCCTCCCTCTGGTCGGGCACTGCAAGCCACACAGCCACTTGTGTCCCCTGTGTCCCTGGAGGCCGCAGCGCGTTTTGGGTTTTGGCGCGGACGGGCCCCTCTCGGCTTCCGTAGTCCATTTGCCCCGGAGCCTGCCAGACCCCTGGCCCCAGGGGCGGGCCCTGCTGAGTCCCCGAGCGCCTCCTGGGTTCCTGCCACCACCCTTGGGCCGGGATGAGGTGCCACCTTGTGCGTAGAAGCCCTGCACACAGGCAAGAAGCCCCCCAGGCCCGCGGGCGTGCCCGAACCTGGAGCCCCCTGGCTGGCTGTAGCCACAGGGAACGGGAGTTCTGAGTTGGCAGCCCCCATTCCCGAAGCATCCACGGGCAGTTCCCCGAAGGGCTGACACCGGCTGCGCCTCAGCAGCCAGACAACCTCCCTCCCTCTGGTCGGGCACTGCAAGCCACACAGCCACTTGTGTCCCCTGTGTCCCTGGAGGCCGCAGCGCGTTTTGGGTTTTGGCGCGGACGGGCCCCTCTCGGCTTCCGTAGTCCATTTGCCCCCGGAGCCTGCCAGATCCCTGGCCCCAGGGGCGGGCCCTGCTGAGTTCCCGAGCGCCTCCTGGGTTCCTGCCACCACCCTTGGGCCGGGATGAGGTGCCACCTTGTGCGTAGAAGCCCTGCACACAGGCAAGAAGCCCCCCAGGCCCGCGGGCGCGCCCGACCCTGGAGCCCCCTGGCTGGCTGCAGCCACAGGGAACAGGGGTTCTGAGTTGGCAGCCCCCATTCCCGAAGCATCCACGGGCAGTTCCCCGAAGGGCTGACACCGGCTGCGCCTCAGCAGCCAGACAACCTCCCTCCCTCTGGTCGGGCACTGCAAGCCACACAGCCACTTGTGTTCCCTGTGTCCCTGGAGGCCGCAGCGCGTTTTGGGTTTTGGCGCGGACGGGCCCCTCTCGGCTTCCGTAGTCCATTTGCCCCGGAGCCTGCCAGACCCCTGGCCCCAGGGGCGGGCCCTGCTGAGTCCCCGAGCGCCTCCTGGGTTCCTGCCACCACCCTTGGGCCGGGATGAGGTGCCACCTTGTGCGTAGAAGCCCTGCACACAGGCAAGAAGCCCCCCAGGCCCGCGGGCGCGCCCGACCCTGGTTCCTCCTGGCTGGCTGCAGCCACAGGGAACGGGGGTTCTGAGTTGGCAGCCCCCATTCCCGAAGCATCCACGGGCAGTTCCCCGAAGGGCTGACACCGGCTGCGCCTCAGCAGCCAGACAACCTCCCTCCCTCTGGTCGGGCACTGCAAGCCACACAGCCACTTGTGTCCCCTGTGTCCCTGGAGGCCGCAGCGCGTTTTGGGTTTTGGCGCGGACGGGCCCCTCTCGGCTTCCGTAGTCCATTTGCCCCGGAGCCTGCCAGACCCCTGGCTCCAGGGGCGGGCCCTGCAGAGTCCCCGAGCGCCTCCTGGGTTCCTGCCACCACCCTTGGGCCGGGATGAGGTGCCACCTTGTGCGTAGAAGCCCTGCACACAGGCAAGAAGCCCCCCAGGCCCGCGGGCGCGCCCGACCCTGGAGCCCCCTGGCTGGCTGCAGCCACAGGGAACGGGGGTTCTGAGTTGGCAGCCCCCATTCCCGAAGCATCCACGGGCAGTTCCCCGAAGGGCTGACACCGGCTGCGCCTCAGCAGCCAGACAACCTCCCTCCCTCTGGTCGGGCACTGCAAGCCACACAGCCACTTGTATCCCCTGTGTCCCTGGAGGCCGCAGCGCGTTTTGGGTTTTGGCGCGGACGGGCCCCTCTCGGCTTCCGTAGTCCATTTGCCCCGGAGCCTGCCAGACCCCTGGCCCCAGGGGCGGGCCCTGCTGAGTCCCCGAGCGCCTCCTGGGTTCCTGCCACCACCCTTGGGCCGGGATGAGGTGCCACCTTGTGCGTAGAAGCCCTGCACACAGGCAAGAAGCCCCCCAGGCCCGCGGGCGTGCCCGACCCTGGAGCCCCCTGGCTGGCTGCAGCCACAGGGAACGGGGGTTCTGAGTTGGCAGCCCCCATTCCCGAAGCATCCACGGGCAGTTCCCCGAAGGGCTGACACCGGCTGCGCCTCAGCAGCCAGACAACCTCCCTCCCTCTGGTCGGGCACTGCAAGCCACACAGCCACTTGTGTCCCCTGTGTCCCTGGAGGCCGCAGCGCGTTTTGGGTTTTGGCGCGGACGGGCCCCTCTCGGCTTCCGTAGTCCATTTGCCCCGGAGCCTGCCAGACCCCTGGCCCCAGGGGCGGGCCCTGCTGAGTCCCCGAGCGCCTCCTGGGTTCCTGCCACCACCCTTGGGCCGGGATGAGGTGCCACCTTGTGCGTAGAAGCCCTGCACACAGGCAAGAAGCCCCCCAGGCCCGCGGGCGTGCCCGACCCTGGAGCCCCCTGGCTGGCTGCAGCCACAGGGAACGGGGGTTCTGAGTTGGCAGCCCCCATTCCCGAAGCATCCACGGGCAGTTCCCCGAAGGGCTGACACCGGCTGCGCCTCAGCAGCCAGACAACCTCCCTCCCTCTGGTCGGGCACTGCAAGCCACACAGCCACTTGTGTCCCCTGTGTCCCTGGAGGCCGCAGCGCGTTTTGGGTTTTGGCGCGGACGGGCCCCTCTCGGCTTCCGTAGTCCATTTGCCCCGGAGCCTGCCAGACCCCTGGCCCCAGGGGCGGGCCCTGCTGAGTCCCCGAGCGCCTCCTGGGTTCCTGCCACCACCCTTGGGCCGGGATGAGGTGCCACCTTGTGCGTAGAAGCCCTGCACACAGGCAAGAAGCCCCCCAGGCCCGCGGGCGCGCCCGACCCTGGTTCCTCCTGGCTGGCTGCAGCCACAGGGAACGGGGGTTCTGAGTTGGCAGCCCCCATTCCCGAAGCATCCACGGGCAGTTCCCCGAAGGGCTGACACCGGCTGCGCCTCAGCAGCCAGACAACCTCCCTCCCTCTGGTCGGGCACTGCAAGCCACACAGCCACTTGTGTCCCCTGTGTCCCTGGAGGCCGCAGCGCGTTTTGGGTTTTGGCGCGGACGGGCCCCTCTCGGCTTCCGTAGTCCATTTGCCCCGGAGCCTGCCAGACCCCTGGCTCCAGGGGCGGGCCCTGCAGAGTCCCCGAGCGCCTCCTGGGTTCCTGCCACCACCCTTGGGCCGGGATGAGGTGCCACCTTGTGCGTAGAAGCCCTGCACACAGGCAAGAAGCCCCCCAGGCCCGCGGGCGCGCCCGACCCTGGAGCCCCCTGGCTGGCTGCAGCCACAGGGAACGGGGGTTCTGAGTTGGCAGCCCCCATTCCCGAAGCATCCACGGGCAGTTCCCCGAAGGGCTGACACCGGCTGCGCCTCAGCAGCCAGACAACCTCCCTCCCTCTGGTCGGGCACTGCAAGCCACACAGCCACTTGTATCCCCTGTGTCCCTGGAGGCCGCAGCGCGTTTTGGGTTTTGGCGCGGACGGGCCCCTCTCGGCTTCCGTAGTCCATTTGCCCCGGAGCCTGCCAGACCCCTGGCCCCAGGGGCGGGCCCTGCTGAGTCCCCGAGCGCCTCCTGGGTTCCTGCCACCACCCTTGGGCCGGGATGAGGTGCCACCTTGTGCGTAGAAGCCCTGCACACAGGCAAGAAGCCCCCCAGGCCCGCGGGCGTGCCCGACCCTGGAGCCCCCTGGCTGGCTGCAGCCACAGGGAACGGGGGTTCTGAGTTGGCAGCCCCCATTCCCGAAGCATCCACGGGCAGTTCCCCGAAGGGCTGACACCGGCTGCGCCTCAGCAGCCAGACAACCTCCCTCCCTCTGGTCGGGCACTGCAAGCCACACAGCCACTTGTGTCCCCTGTGTCCCTGGAGGCCGCAGCGCGTTTTGGGTTTTGGCGCGGACGGGCCCCTCTCGGCTTCCGTAGTCCATTTGCCCCGGAGCCTGCCAGACCCCTGGCCCCAGGGGCGGGCCCTGCTGAGTCCCCGAGCGCCTCCTGGGTTCCTGCCACCACCCTTGGGCCGGGATGAGGTGCCACCTTGTGCGTAGAAGCCCTGCACACAGGCAAGAAGCCCCCCAGGCCCGCGGGCGTGCCCGACCCTGGAGCCCCCTGGCTGGCTGCAGCCACAGGGAACGGGGGTTCTGAGTTGGCAGCCCCCATTCCCGAAGCATCCACGGGCAGTTCCCCGAAGGGCTGACACCGGCTGCGCCTCAGCAGCCAGACAACCTCCCTCCCTCTGGTCGGGCACTGCAAGCCACACAGCCACTTGTGTCCCCTGTGTCCCTGGAGGCCGCAGCGCGTTTTGGGTTTTGGCGCGGACGGGCCCCTCTCGGCTTCCGTAGTCCATTTGCCCCGGAGCCTGCCAGACCCCTGGCCCCAGGGGCGGGCCCTGCTGAGTCCCCGAGCGCCTCCTGGGTTCCTGCCACCACCCTTGGGCCGGGATGAGGTGCCACCTTGTGCGTAGAAGCCCTGCACACAGGCAAGAAGCCCCCCAGGCCCGCGGGCGTGCCCGAACCTGGAGCCCCCTGGCTGGCTGTAGCCACAGGGAACGGGGGTTCTGAGTTGGCAGCCCCCATTCCCGAAGCATCCACGGGCAGTTCCCCGAAGGGCTGACACCGGCTGCGCCTCAGCAGCCAGACAACCTCCCTCCCTCTGGTCGGGCACTGCAAGCCACACAGCCACTTGTGTCCCCTGTGTCCCTGGAGGCCGCAGCGCGTTTTGGGTTTTGGCGCGGACGGGCCCCTCTCGGCTTCCGTAGTCCATTTGCCCCCGGAGCCTGCCAGATCCCTGGCCCCAGGGGCGGGCCCTGCTGAGTTCCCGAGCGCCTCCTGGGTTCCTGCCACCACCCTTGGGCCGGGATGAGGTGCCACCTTGTGCGTAGAAGCCCTGCACACAGGCAAGAAGCCCCCCAGGCCCGCGGGCGCGCCCGACCCTGGAGCCCCCTGGCTGGCTGCAGCCACAGGGAACAGGGGTTCTGAGTTGGCAGCCCCCATTCCCGAAGCATCCACGGGCAGTTCCCCGAAGGGCTGACACCGGCTGCGCCTCAGCAGCCAGACAACCTCCCTCCCTCTGGTCGGGCACTGCAAGCCACACAGCCACTTGTGTTCCCTGTGTCCCTGGAGGCCGCAGCGCGTTTTGGGTTTTGGCGCGGACGGGCCCCTCTCGGCTTCCGTAGTCCATTTGCCCCGGAGCCTGCCAGACCCCTGGCCCCAGGGGCGGGCCCTGCTGAGTCCCCGAGCGCCTCCTGGGTTCCTGCCACCACCCTTGGGCCGGGATGAGGTGCCACCTTGTGCGTAGAAGCCCTGCACACAGGCAAGAAGCCCCCCAGGCCCGCGGGCGCGCCCGACCCTGGTTCCTCCTGGCTGGCTGCAGCCACAGGGAACGGGGGTTCTGAGTTGGCAGCCCCCATTCCCGAAGCATCCACGGGCAGTTCCCCGAAGGGCTGACACCGGCTGCGCCTCAGCAGCCAGACAACCTCCCTCCCTCTGGTCGGGCACTGCAAGCCACACAGCCACTTGTGTCCCCTGTGTCCCTGGAGGCCGCAGCGCGTTTTGGGTTTTGGCGCGGACGGGCCCCTCTCGGCTTCCGTAGTCCATTTGCCCCGGAGCCTGCCAGACCCCTGGCTCCAGGGGCGGGCCCTGCAGAGTCCCCGAGCGCCTCCTGGGTTCCTGCCACCACCCTTGGGCCGGGATGAGGTGCCACCTTGTGCGTAGAAGCCCTGCACACAGGCAAGAAGCCCCCCAGGCCCGCGGGCGCGCCCGACCCTGGAGCCCCCTGGCTGGCTGCAGCCACAGGGAACGGGGGTTCTGAGTTGGCAGCCCCCATTCCCGAAGCATCCACGGGCAGTTCCCCGAAGGGCTGACACCGGCTGCGCCTCAGCAGCCAGACAACCTCCCTCCCTCTGGTCGGGCACTGCAAGCCACACAGCCACTTGTATCCCCTGTGTCCCTGGAGGCCGCAGCGCGTTTTGGGTTTTGGCGCGGACGGGCCCCTCTCGGCTTCCGTAGTCCATTTGCCCCGGAGCCTGCCAGACCCCTGGCCCCAGGGGCGGGCCCTGCTGAGTCCCCGAGCGCCTCCTGGGTTCCTGCCACCACCCTTGGGCCGGGATGAGGTGCCACCTTGTGCGTAGAAGCCCTGCACACAGGCAAGAAGCCCCCCAGGCCCGCGGGCGTGCCCGACCCTGGAGCCCCCTGGCTGGCTGCAGCCACAGGGAACGGGGGTTCTGAGTTGGCAGCCCCCATTCCCGAAGCATCCACGGGCAGTTCCCCGAAGGGCTGACACCGGCTGCGCCTCAGCAGCCAGACAACCTCCCTCCCTCTGGTCGGGCACTGCAAGCCACACAGCCACTTGTGTCCCCTGTGTCCCTGGAGGCCGCAGCGCGTTTTGGGTTTTGGCGCGGACGGGCCCCTCTCGGCTTCCGTAGTCCATTTGCCCCGGAGCCTGCCAGACCCCTGGCCCCAGGGGCGGGCCCTGCTGAGTCCCCGAGCGCCTCCTGGGTTCCTGCCACCACCCTTGGGCCGGGATGAGGTGCCACCTTGTGCGTAGAAGCCCTGCACACAGGCAAGAAGCCCCCCAGGCCCGCGGGCGTGCCCGACCCTGGAGCCCCCTGGCTGGCTGCAGCCACAGGGAACGGGGGTTCTGAGTTGGCAGCCCCCATTCCCGAAGCATCCACGGGCAGTTCCCCGAAGGGCTGACACCGGCTGCGCCTCAGCAGCCAGACAACCTCCCTCCCTCTGGTCGGGCACTGCAAGCCACACAGCCACTTGTGTCCCCTGTGTCCCTGGAGGCCGCAGCGCGTTTTGGGTTTTGGCGCGGACGGGCCCCTCTCGGCTTCCGTAGTCCATTTGCCCCGGAGCCTGCCAGACCCCTGGCCCCAGGGGCGGGCCCTGCTGAGTCCCCGAGCGCCTCCTGGGTTCCTGCCACCACCCTTGGGCCGGGATGAGGTGCCACCTTGTGCGTAGAAGCCCTGCACACAGGCAAGAAGCCCCCCAGGCCCGCGGGCGCGCCCGACCCTGGTTCCTCCTGGCTGGCTGCAGCCACAGGGAACGGGGGTTCTGAGTTGGCAGCCCCCATTCCCGAAGCATCCACGGGCAGTTCCCCGAAGGGCTGACACCGGCTGCGCCTCAGCAGCCAGACAACCTCCCTCCCTCTGGTCGGGCACTGCAAGCCACACAGCCACTTGTGTCCCCTGTGTCCCTGGAGGCCGCAGCGCGTTTTGGGTTTTAGCGCGGACGGGCCCCACTCGGCTTCCGTAGTCCATTTGCCCCCGGAGCCTGCCAGACCCCTGGCCCCAGGGGCGGGCCCTGCTGAGTTCCCGAGCGCCTCCTGGGTTCCTGCCACCACCCTTGGGCCGGGATGAGGTGCCACCTTGTGCGTAGAAGCCCTGCACACAGGCAAGAAGCCCCCCAGGCCCGCGGGCGCGCCCGACCCTGGAGCCCCCTGGCTGGCTGCAGCCACAGGGAACGGGGGTTCTGAGTTGGCAGCCCCCATTCCCGAAGCATCCACGGGCAGTTCCCCGAAGGGCTGACACCGGCTGCGCCTCAGCAGCCAGACAACCTCCCTCCCTCTGGTCGGGCACTGCAAGCCACACAGCCACTTGTGTCCCCTGTGTCCCTGGAGGCCGCAGCGCGTTTTGGGTTTTGGCGCGGACGGGCCCCTCTCGGCTTCCGTAGTCCATTTGCCCGGGAGCCTGCCAGACCCCTGGCCCCAGGGGCGGGCCCTGCTGAGTCCCCGAGCGCCTCCTGGGTTCCTGCCACCACCCTTGGGCCGGGATGAGGTGCCACCTTGTGCGTAGAAGCCCTGCACACAGGCAAGAAGCTCCCCAGGCCCGCGGGCGCGCCCGACCCTGGAGCCCCCTGGCTGGCTGCAGCCAGAGGGAACGGGGGTTCTGAGTTGGCAGCCCCTATTCCCGAAGCATCCACGGGCAGTTCCCCGAAGGGCTGACACCGGCTGCGCCTCAGCAGCCAGACAACCTCCCTCCCTCTGGTCGGGCACTGCAAGCCACACAGCCACTTGTGTCCCCTGTGTCCCTGGAGGCCGCAGCGCGTTTTGGGTTTTGGCGCGGACGGGCCCCTCTCGGCTTCCGTAGTCCATTTGCCCCGGAGCCTGCCAGACCCCTGGCCCCAGGGGCGGGCCCTGCTGAGTCCCCGAGCGCCTCCTGGGTTCCTGCCACCACCCTTGGGCCGGGATGAGGTGCCACCTTGTGCGTAGAAGCCCTGCACACAGGCAAGAAGCCCCCCAGGCCCGCGGGCGCGCCCGACCCTGGAGCCCCCTGGCTGGCTGCAGCCACAGGGAACGGGGGTTCTGAGTTGGCAGCCCCCATTCCCGAAGCATCCACGGGCAGTTCCCCGAAGGGCTGACACCGGCTGCGCCTCAGCAGCCAGACAACCTCCCTCCCTCTGGTCGGGCACTGCAAGCCACACAGCCACTTGTGTCCCCTGTGTCCCTGGAGGCCGCAGCGCGTTTTGGGTTTTGGCGCGGACGGGCCCCTCTCGGCTTCCGTAGTCCATTTGCCCCGGAGCCTGCCAGACCCCTGGCCCCAGGGGCGGGCCCTGCTGAGTCCCCGAGCGCCTCCTGGGTTCCTGCCACCACCCTTGGGCCGGGATGAGGTGCCACCTTGTGTGTAGAAGCCCTGCACACAGGCAAGAAGCCCCCCAGGCCCGCGGGCGCGCTCGACCCTGGAGCCCCATGGCTGGCTGCAGCCACAGGGAACGGGGGTTCTGAGTTGGCAGCCCCCATTCCCGAAGCATCCACGGGCAGTTCCCCGAAGGGCTGACACCGGCTGCGCCTCAGCAGCCAGACAACCTCCCTCCCTCTGGTCGGGCACTGCAAGCCACACAGCCACTTGTGTCCCCTGTGTCCCTGGAGGCCGCAGCGCGTTTTGGGTTTTGGCGCGGACGGGCCCCTCTCGGCTTCCGTAGTCCATTTGCCCCCGGAGCCTGCCAGACCCCTGGCCCCAGGGGCGGGCCCTGCTGAGTTCCCGAGCGCCTCCTGGGTTCCTGCCACCACCCTTGGGCCGGGATGAGGTGCCACCTTGTGCGTAGAAGCCCTACACACAGGCAAGAAGACCCCAAGGCCCGCGGCGCGCCCGACCCTGGAGCCCCCTGGCTGGCTGCAGCCACAGGGAACGGGGGTTCTGAGTTGGCAGTCCCCATTCCCGAAGCATCCACGGGCAGTTCCCCTAAGGGCTGACACCGGCTGCGCCTCAGCTGCCAGACAACCTCCCTCCCTCTGGTCGGGCACTGCAAGCCACACAGCCACTTGTGTCCCCTGTGTCCCTGGAGGCCGCAGCGCGTTTTGGGTTTTGGCGCGGACGGGCCCCTCTCGGCTTCCGTAGTCCATTTGCCCCGGAGCCTGCCAGACCCCTGGCCCCAGGGGCGGGCCCTGCTGAGTCCCCAAGCGCCTCCTGGGTTCCTGCCACTACCCTTGGGCCGGGATGTGGTGCCACCTTGTGCGTAGAAGCCCTGCACACAGGCAAGAAGCCCCCCAGGCTCGCCCGACCTGGAGCCCCCTGGCTGGCTGCAGCCACAGGGAACAGGGGTTCTGAGTTGGCAGCCCCCATTCCCGAAGCATCCACGGGCAGTTCCCCGAAGGGCTGACACCGGCTGCGCCTCAGCAGCCAGACAACCTCCCTCCCTCTGGTCGGGCACTGCAAGCCACACAGCCACTTGTGTCCCCTGTGTCCCTGGAGGCCGCAGCGCGTTTTGGGTTTTGGCGCGGACGGGCCCCTCTCGGCTTCCGTAGTCCATTTGCCCCGGAGCCTGCCAGACCCCTGGCCCCAGGGGCGGGCCCTGCTGAGTCCCCGAGCGCCTCCTGGGTTCCTGCCACCACCCTTGGGCCGGGATGAGGTGCCACCTTGTGCGTAGAAGCCCTGCACACAGGCAAGAAGCCCCCCAGGCCCGCGGGCGCGCCCGACCCTGGAGCCCCCTGGCTGGCTGCAGCCACAGGGAACGGGGGTTCTGAGTTGGCAGCCCCCATTCCCGAAGCATCCACGGGCAGTTCCCCGAAGGGCTGACACCGGCTGCGCCTCAGCAGCCAGACAACCTCCCTCCCTCTGGTCGGGCACTGCAAGCCACACAGCCACTTGTGTCCCCTGTGTCCCTGGAGGCCGCAGCGCGTTTTGGGTTTTGGCGCGGACGGGCCCCTCTCGGCTTCCGTAGTCCATTTGCCCGGGAGCCTGCCAGACCCCTGGCCCCAGGGGCGGGCCCTGCTGAGTCCCCGAGCGCCTCCTGGGTTCCTGCCACCACCCTTGGGCCGGGATGAGGTGCCACCTTGTGCGTAGAAGCCCTGCACACAGGCAAGAAGCTCCCCAGGCCCGCGGGCGCGCCCGACCCTGGAGCCCCCTGGCTGGCTGCAGCCAGAGGGAACGGGGGTTCTGAGTTGGCAGCCCCTATTCCCGAAGCATCCACGGGCAATTCCCCGAAGGGCTGACACCGGCTGCGCCTCAGCAGCCAGACAACCTCCCTCCCTCTGGTCGGGCACTGCAAGCCACACAGCCACTTGTGTCCCCTGTGTCCCTGGAGGCCGCAGCGCGTTTTGGGTTTTGGCGCGGACGGGCCCCTCTCGGCTTCCGTAGTCCATTTGCCCCGGAGCCTGCCAGACCCCTGGCCCCAGGGGCGGGCCCTGCTGAGTCCCCGAGCGCCTCCTGGGTTCCTGCCACCACCCTTGGGCCGGGATGAGGTGCCACCTTGTGCGTAGAAGCCCTGCACACAGGCAAGAAGCCCCCCAGGCCCGCGGGCGCGCCCGACCCTGGAGCCCCCTGGCTGGCTGCAGCCACAGGGAACGGGGTTTCTGGGTTGGCAGCCCCCATTCCCGAAGCATCCACGGGCAGTTCCCCGAAGGGCTGACACCGGCTGCGCCTCAGCAGCCAGACAACCTCCCTCCCTCTGGTCGGGCACTGCAAGCCACACAGCCACTTGTGTCCCCTGTGTCCCTGGAGGCCGCAGCGCGTTTTGGGTTTTGGCGCGGACGGGCCCCTCTCGGCTTCCGTAGTCCATTTGCCCCGGAGCCTGCCAGACCCCTGGCCCCAGGGGCGGGCCCTGCTGAGTCCCCGAGCGCCTCCTGGGTTCCTGCCACCACCCTTGGGCCGGGATGAGGTGCCACCTTGTGCGTAGAAGCCCTGCACACAGGCAAGAAGCCCCCCAGGCCCGCGGGCGTGCCCGAACCTGGAGCCCCCTGGCTGGCTGTAGCCACAGGGAACGGGGGTTCTGAGTTGGCAGCCCCCATTCCCGAAGCATCCACGGGCAGTTCCCCGAAGGGCTGACACCGGCTGCGCCTCAGCAGCCAGACAACCTCCCTCCCTCTGGTCGGGCACTGCAAGCCACACAGCCACTTGTGTCCCCTGTGTCCCTGGAGGCCGCAGCGCGTTTTGGGTTTTGGCGCGGATGGGCCCCTCTCGGCTTCCGTAGTCCATTTGCCCCCGGAGCCTGCCAGACCCCTGGCCCCAGGGGCGGGCCCTGCTGAGTTCCCGAGCGCCTCCTGGGTTCCTGCCACCACCCTTGGGCCGGGATGAGGTGCCACCTTGTGCGTAGAAGCCCTGCACACAGGCAAGAAGCCCCCCAGGCCCGCGGGCGCGCCCGACCCTGGAGCCCCCTGGCTGGCTGCAGCCACAGGGAACAGGGG
This sequence comes from Lepus europaeus, assembly GCF_033115175.1. NCBI lineage: Eukaryota > Metazoa > Chordata > Mammalia > Lagomorpha > Leporidae > Lepus > Lepus europaeus. Next base: position 25,800 of record NW_026909217.1, on the reverse strand, counting down.
TTCTGAGTTGGCAGCCCCCATTCCCGAAGCATCCACGGGCAGTTCCCCGAAGGGCTGACACCGGCTGCGCCTCAGCAGCCAGACAACCTCCCTCCCTCTGGTCGGGCACTGCAAGCCACACAGCCACTTGTGTTCCCTGTGTCCCTGGAGGCCGCAGCGCGTTTTGGGTTTTGGCGCGGACGGGCCCCTCTCGGCTTCCGTAGTCCATTTGCCCCGGAGCCTGCCAGACCCCTGGCCCCAGGGGCGGGCCCTGCTGAGTCCCCGAGCGCCTCCTGGGTTCCTGCCACCACCCTTGGGCCGGGATGAGGTGCCACCTTGTGCGTAGAAGCCCTGCACACAGGCAAGAAGCCCCCCAGGCCCGCGGGCGCGCCCGACCCTGGTTCCTCCTGGCTGGCTGCAGCCACAGGGAACGGGGGTTCTGAGTTGGCAGCCCCCATTCCCGAAGCATCCACGGGCAGTTCCCCGAAGGGCTGACACCGGCTGCGCCTCAGCAGCCAGACAACCTCCCTCCCTCTGGTCGGGCACTGCAAGCCACACAGCCACTTGTGTCCCCTGTGTCCCTGGAGGCCGCAGCGCGTTTTGGGTTTTGGCGCGGACGGGCCCCTCTCGGCTTCCGTAGTCCATTTGCCCCGGAGCCTGCCAGACCCCTGGCCCCAGGGGCGGGCCCTGCAGAGTCCCCGAGCGCCTCCTGGGTTCCTGCCACCACCCTTGGGCCGGGATGAGGTGCCACCTTGTGCGTAGAAGCCCTGCACACAGGCAAGAAGCCCCCCAGGCCCGCGGGCGCGCCCGACCCTGGAGCCCCCTGGCTGGCTGCAGCCACAGGGAACGGGGGTTCTGAGTTGGCAGCCCCCATTCCCGAAGCATCCACGGGCAGTTCCCCGAAGGGCTGACACCGGCTGCGCCTCAGCAGCCAGACAACCTCCCTCCCTCTGGTCGGGCACTGCAAGCCACACAGCCACTTGTATCCCCTGTGTCCCTGGAGGCCGCAGCGCGTTTTGGGTTTTGGCGCGGACGGGCCCCTCTCGGCTTCCGTAGTCCATTTGCCCCGGAGCCTGCCAGACCCCTGGCCCCAGGGGCGGGCCCTGCTGAGTCCCCGAGCGCCTCCTGGGTTCCTGCCACCACCCTTGGGCCGGGATGAGGTGCCACCTTGTGCGTAGAAGCCCTGCACACAGGCAAGAAGCCCCCCAGGCCCGCGGGCGTGCCCGACCCTGGAGCCCCCTGGCTGGCTGCAGCCACAGGGAACGGGGGTTCTGAGTTGGCAGCCCCCATTCCCGAAGCATCCACGGGCAGTTCCCCGAAGGGCTGACACCGGCTGCGCCTCAGCAGCCAGACAACCTCCCTCCCTCTGGTCGGGCACTGCAAGCCACACAGCCACTTGTGTCCCCTGTGTCCCTGGAGGCCGCAGCGCGTTTTGGGTTTTGGCGCGGACGGGCCCCTCTCGGCTTCCGTAGTCCATTTGCCCCGGAGCCTGCCAGACCCCTGGCCCCAGGGGCGGGCCCTGCTGAGTCCCCGAGCGCCTCCTGGGTTCCTGCCACCACCCTTGGGCCGGGATGAGGTGCCACCTTGTGCGTAGAAGCCCTGCACACAGGCAAGAAGCCCCCCAGGCCCGCGGGCGTGCCCGACCCTGGAGCCCCCTGGCTGGCTGCAGCCACAGGGAACGGGGGTTCTGAGTTGGCAGCCCCCATTCCCGAAGCATCCACGGGCAGTTCCCCGAAGGGCTGACACCGGCTGCGCCTCAGCAGCCAGACAACCTCCCTCCCTCTGGTCGGGCACTGCAAGCCACACAGCCACTTGTGTCCCCTGTGTCCCTGGAGGCCGCAGCGCGTTTTGGGTTTTGGCGCGGACGGGCCCCTCTCGGCTTCCGTAGTCCATTTGCCCCGGAGCCTGCCAGACCCCTGGCCCCAGGGGCGGGCCCTGCTGAGTCCCCGAGCGCCTCCTGGGTTCCTGCCACCACCCTTGGGCCGGGATGAGGTGCCACCTTGTGCGTAGAAGCCCTGCACACAGGCAAGAAGCCCCCCAGGCCCGCGGGCGCGCCCGACCCTGGTTCCTCCTGGCTGGCTGCAGCCACAGGGAACGGGGGTTCTGAGTTGGCAGCCCCCATTCCCGAAGCATCCACGGGTAGTTCCCCGAAGGGCTGACACCGGCTGCGCCTCAGCAGCCAGACAACCTCCCTCCCTCTGGTCGGGCACTGCAAGCCACACAGCCACTTGTGTCCCCTGTGTCCCTGGAGGCCGCAGCGCATTTTGGGTTTTGGCGCGGACGGGCCCCTCTCGGCTTCCGTAGTCCATTTGCCCCGGAGCCTGCCAGACCCCTGGCCCCAGGGGCGGGCCCTGCTGAGTCCCCGAGCGCCTCCTGGGTTCCTGCCACCACCCTTGGGCCGGGATGAGGTGCCACCTTGTGCGTAGAAGCCCTGCACACAGGCAAGAAGCCCCCCAGGCCCGCGGGCGCGCCCGACCCTGGAGCCCCCTGGCTGGCTGCAGCCACAGGGAACGGGGGTTCTGAGTTGGCAGCCCCCATTCCCGAAGCATCCACGGGCAGTTCCCCGAAGGGCTGACACCGGCTGCGCCTCAGCAGCCAGACAACCTCCCTCCCTCTGGTCGGGCACTGCAAGCCACACAGCCACTTGTGTCCCCTGTGTCCCTGGAGGCCGCAGCGCGTTTTGGGTTTTAGCGCGGACGGGCCCCTCTCGGCTTCCGTAGTCCATTTGCCCCCGGAGCCTGCCAGACCCCTGGCCCCAGGGGCGGGCCCTGCTGAGTCCCCGAGCGCCTCCTGGGTTCCTGCCACCACCCTTGGGCCGGGATGAGGTGCCACCTTGTGCGTAGAAGCCCTGCACACAGGCAAGAAGCCCCCTAGGCCCGCGGGCGCGCCCGACCCTGGAGCCCCCTGGCTGGCTGCAGCCACAGGGAACGGGGGTTCTGAGTTGGCAGCCCCCATTCCCGAAGCATCCACGGGCAGTTCCCCGAAGGGCTGACACCGGCTGCGCCTCAGCAGCCAGACAACCTCCCTCCCTCTGGTCGGGCACTGCAAGCCACACAGCCACTTGTGTCCCCTGTGTCCCTGGAGGCCGCAGCGCGTTTTGGGTTTTGGCGCGGACGGGCCCCTCTCGGCTTCCGTAGTCCATTTGCCCGGGAGCCTGCCAGACCCCTGGCCCCAGGGGCGGGCCCTGCTGAGTCCCCGAGCGCCTCCTGGGTTCCTGCCACCACCCTTGGGCCGGGATGAGGTGCCACCTTGTGCGTAGAAGCCCTGCACACAGGCAAGAAGCTCCCCAGGCCCGCGGGCGCGCCCGACCCTGGAGCCCCCTGGCTGGCTGCAGCCAGAGGGAACGGGGGTTCTGAGTTGGCAGCCCCTATTCCCGAAGCATCCACGGGCAGTTCCCCGAAGGGCTGACACCGGCTGCGCCTCAGCAGCCAGACAACCTCCCTCCCTCTGGTCGGGCACTGCAAGCCACACAGCCACTTGTGTCCCCTGTGTCCCTGGAGGCCGCAGCGCGTTTTGGGTTTTGGCGCGGACGGGCCCCTCTCGGCTTCCGTAGTCCATTTGCCCCGGAGCCTGCCAGACCCCTGGCCCCAGGGGCGGGCCCTGCTGAGTCCCCGAGCGCCTCCTGGGTTCCTGCCACCACCCTTGGGCCGGGATGAGGTGCCACCTTGTGCGTAGAAGCCCTGCACACAGGCAAGAAGCCCCCCAGGCCCGCGGGCGCGCCCGACCCTGGAGCCCCCTGGCTGGCTGCAGCCACAGGGAACGGGGGTTCTGAGTTGGCAGCCCCCATTCCCGAAGCATCCACGGGCAGTTCCCCGAAGGGCTGACACCGGCTGCGCCTCAGCAGCCAGACAACCTCCCTCCCTCTGGTCGGGCACTGCAAGCCACACAGCCACTTGTGTCCCCTGTGTCCCTGGAGGCCGCAGCGCGTTTTGGGTTTTGGCGCGGACGGGCCCCTCTCGGCTTCCGTAGTCCATTTGCCCCGGAGCCTGCCAGACCCCTGGCCCCAGGGGCGGGCCCTGCTGAGTCCCCGAGCGCCTCCTGGGTTCCTGCCACCACCCTTGGGCCGGGATGAGGTGCCACCTTGTGTGTAGAAGCCCTGCACACAGGCAAGAAGCCCCCCAGGCCCGCGGGCGCGCTCGACCCTGGAGCCCCATGGCTGGCTGCAGCCACAGGGAACGGGGGTTCTGAGTTGGCAGCCCCCATTCCCGAAGCATCCACGGGCAGTTCCCCGAAGGGCTGACACCGGCTGCGCCTCAGCAGCCAGACAACCTCCCTCCCTCTGGTCGGGCACTGCAAGCCACACAGCCACTTGTGTCCCCTGTGTCCCTGGAGGCCGCAGCGCGTTTTGGGTTTTGGCGCGGACGGGCCCCTCTCGGCTTCCGTAGTCCATTTGCCCCCGGAGCCTGCCAGACCCCTGGCCCCAGGGGCGGGCCCTGCTGAGTTCCCGAGCGCCTCCTGGGTTCCTGCCACCACCCTTGGGCCGGGATGAGGTGCCACCTTGTGCGTAGAAGCCCTACACACAGGCAAGAAGACCCCAAGGCCCGCGGCGCGCCCGACCCTGGAGCCCCCTGGCTGGCTGCAGCCACAGGGAACGGGGGTTCTGAGTTGGCAGTCCCCATTCCCGAAGCATCCACGGGCAGTTCCCCTAAGGGCTGACACCGGCTGCGCCTCAGCAGCCAGACAACCTCCCTCCCTCTGGTCGGGCACTGCAAGCCACACAGCCACTTGTGTCCCCTGTGTCCCTGGAGGCCGCAGCGCGTTTTGGGTTTTGGCGCGGACGGGCCCCTCTCGGCTTCCGTAGTCCATTTGCCCCGGAGCCTGCCAGACCCCTGGCCCCAGGGGCGGGCCCTGCTGAGTCCCCAAGCGCCTCCTGGGTTCCTGCCACTACCCTTGGGCCGGGATGTGGTGCCACCTTGTGCGTAGAAGCCCTGCACACAGGCAAGAAGCCCCCCAGGCTCGCCCGACCTGGAGCCCCCTGGCTGGCTGCAGCCACAGGGAACGGGGGTTCTGAGTTGGCAGTCCCCATTCCCGAAGCATCCACGGGCAGTTCCCCTAAGGGCTGACACCGGCTGCGCCTCAGCAGCCAGACAACCTCCCTCCCTCTGGTCGGGCACTGCAAGCCACACAGCCACTTGTGTCCCCTGTGTCCCTGGAGGCCGCAGCGCGTTTTGGGTTTTGGCGCGGACGGGCCCCTCTCGGCTTCCGTAGTCCATTTGCCCCGGAGCCTGCCAGACCCCTGGCCCCAGGGGCGGGCCCTGCTGAGTCCCCAAGCGCCTCCTGGGTTCCTGCCACTACCCTTGGGCCGGGATGTGGTGCCACCTTGTGCGTAGAAGCCCTGCACACAGGCAAGAAGCCCCCCAGGCTCGCCCGACCTGGAGCCCCCTGGCTGGCTGCAGCCACAGGGAACAGGGGTTCTGAGTTGGCAGCCCCCATTCCCGAAGCATCCACGGGCAGTTCCCCGAAGGGCTGACACCGGCTGCGCCTCAGCAGCCAGACAACCTCCCTCCCTCTGGTCGGGCACTGCAAGCCACACAGCCACTTGTGTCCCCTGTGTCCCTGGAGGCCGCAGCGCGTTTTGGGTTTTGGCGCGGACGGGCCCCTCTCGGCTTCCGTAGTCCATTTGCCCCGGAGCCTGCCAGACCCCTGGCCCCAGGGGCGGGCCCTGCTGAGTCCCCGAGCGCCTCCTGGGTTCCTGCCACCACCCTTGGGCCGGGATGAGGTGCCACCTTGTGCGTAGAAGCCCTGCACACAGGCAAGAAGCCCCCCAGGCCCGCGGGCGCGCCCGACCCTGGAGCCCCCTGGCTGGCTGCAGCCACAGGGAACGGGGGTTCTGAGTTGGCAGCCCCCATTCCCGAAGCATCCACGGGCAGTTCCCCGAAGGGCTGACACCGGCTGCGCCTCAGCAGCCAGACAACCTCCCTCCCTCTGGTCGGGCACTGCAAGCCACACAGCCACTTGTGTCCCCTGTGTCCCTGGAGGCCGCAGCGCGTTTTGGGTTTTGGCGCGGACGGGCCCCTCTCGGCTTCCGTAGTCCATTTGCCCGGGAGCCTGCCAGACCCCTGGCCCCAGGGGCGGGCCCTGCTGAGTCCCCGAGCGCCTCCTGGGTTCCTGCCACCACCCTTGGGCCGGGATGAGGTGCCACCTTGTGCGTAGAAGCCCTGCACACAGGCAAGAAGCCCCCCAGGCCCGCGGGCGCGCCCGACCCTGGAGCCCCCTGGCTGGCTGTAGCCACAGGGAACAGGGGTTCTGAGTTGGCAGCCCCCATTCCCGAAGCATCCACGGGCAGTTCCCCGAAGGGCTGACACCGGCTGCGCCTCAGCAGCCAGACAACCTCCCTCCCTCTGGTCGGGCACTGCAAGCCACACAGCCACTTGTGTTCCCTGTGTCCCTGGAGGCCGCAGCGCGTTTTGGGTTTTGGCGCGGACGGGCCCCTCTCGGCTTCCGTAGTCCATTTGCCCCGGAGCCTGCCAGACCCCTGGCCCCAGGGGCGGGCCCTGCTGAGTCCCCGAGCGCCTCCTGGGTTCCTGCCACCACCCTTGGGCCGGGATGAGGTGCCACCTTGTGCGTAGAAGCCCTGCACACAGGCAAGAAGCCCCCCAGGCCCGCGGGCGCGCCCGACCCTGGTTCCTCCTGGCTGGCTGCAGCCACAGGGAACGGGGGTTCTGAGTTGGCAGCCCCCATTCCCGAAGCATCCACGGGCAGTTCCCCGAAGGGCTGACACCGGCTGCGCCTCAGCAGCCAGACAACCTCCCTCCCTCTGGTCGGGCACTGCAAGCCACACAGCCACTTGTGTCCCCTGTGTCCCTGGAGGCCGCAGCGCGTTTTGGGTTTTGGCGCGGATGGGCCCCTCTCGGCTTCCGTAGTCCATTTGCCCCGGAGCCTGCCAGACCCCTGGCTCCAGGGGCGGGCCCTGCAGAGTCCCCGAGCGCCTCCTGGGTTCCTGCCACCACCCTTGGGCCGGGATGAGGTGCCACCTTGTGCGTAGAAGCCCTGCACACAGGCAAGAAGCCCCCCAGGCCCGCGGGCGCGCCCGACCCTGGAGCCCCCTGGCTGGCTGCAGCCACAGGGAACGGGGGTTCTGAGTTGGCAGCCCCCATTCCCGAAGCATCCACGGGCAGTTCCCCGAAGGGCTGACACCGGCTGCGCCTCAGCAGCCAGACAACCTCCCTCCCTCTGGTCGGGCACTGCAAGCCACACAGCCACTTGTATCCCCTGTGTCCCTGGAGGCCGCAGCGCGTTTTGGGTTTTGGCGCGGACGGGCCCCTCTCGGCTTCCGTAGTCCATTTGCCCCGGAGCCTGCCAGACCCCTGGCCCCAGGGGCGGGCCCTGCTGAGTCCCCGAGCGCCTCCTGGGTTCCTGCCACCACCCTTGGGCCGGGATGAGGTGCCACCTTGTGCGTAGAAGCCCTGCACACAGGCAAGAAGCCCCCCAGGCCCGCGGGCGTGCCCGACCCTGGAGCCCCCTGGCTGGCTGCAGCCACAGGGAACGGGGGTTCTGAGTTGGCAGCCCCCATTCCCGAAGCATCCACGGGCAGTTCCCCGAAGGGCTGACACCGGCTGCGCCTCAGCAGCCAGACAACCTCCCTCCCTCTGGTCGGGCACTGCAAGCCACACAGCCACTTGTGTCCCCTGTGTCCCTGGAGGCCGCAGCGCGTTTTGGGTTTTGGCGCGGACGGGCCCCTCTCGGCTTCCGTAGTCCATTTGCCCCGGAGCCTGCCAGACCCCTGGCCCCAGGGGCGGGCCCTGCTGAGTCCCCGAGCGCCTCCTGGGTTCCTGCCACCACCCTTGGGCCGGGATGAGGTGCCACCTTGTGCGTAGAAGCCCTGCACACAGGCAAGAAGCCCCCCAGGCCCGCGGGCGCGCCCGACCCTGGTTCCTCCTGGCTGGCTGCAGCCACAGGGAACGGGGGTTCTGAGTTGGCAGCCCCCATTCCCGAAGCATCCACGGGTAGTTCCCCGAAGGGCTGACACCGGCTGCGCCTCAGCAGCCAGACAACCTCCCTCCCTCTGGTCGGGCACTGCAAGCCACACAGCCACTTGTGTCCCCTGTGTCCCTGGAGGCCGCAGCGCATTTTGGGTTTTGGCGCGGACGGGCCCCTCTCGGCTTCCGTAGTCCATTTGCCCCGGAGCCTGCCAGACCCCTGGCCCCAGGGGCGGGCCCTGCTGAGTCCCCGAGCGCCTCCTGGGTTCCTGCCACCACCCTTGGGCCGGGATGAGGTGCCACCTTGTGCGTAGAAGCCCTGCACACAGGCAAGAAGCCCCCCAGGCCCGCGGGCGCGCCCGACCCTGGAGCCCCCTGGCTGGCTGCAGCCACAGGGAACGGGGGTTCTGAGTTGGCAGCCCCCATTCCCGAAGCATCCACGGGCAGTTCCCCGAAGGGCTGACACCGGCTGCGCCTCAGCAGCCAGACAACCTCCCTCCCTCTGGTCGGGCACTGCAAGCCACACAGCCACTTGTGTCCCCTGTGTCCCTGGAGGCCGCAGCGCGTTTTGGGTTTTGGCGCGGACGGGCCCCTCTCGGCTTCCGTAGTCCATTTGCCCCCGGAGCCTGCCAGACCCCTGGCCCCAGGGGCGGGCCCTGCTGAGTTCCCGAGCGCCTCCTGGGTTCCTGCCACCACCCTTGGGCCGGGATGAGGTGCCACCTTGTGCGTAGAAGCCCTACACACAGGCAAGAAGACCCCAAGGCCCGCGGCGCGCCCGACCCTGGAGCCCCCTGGCTGGCTGCAGCCACAGGGAACGGGGGTTCTGAGTTGGCAGTCCCCATTCCCGAAGCATCCACGGGCAGTTCCCCTAAGGGCTGACACCGGCTGCGCCTCAGCAGCCAGACAACCTCCCTCCCTCTGGTCGGGCACTGCAAGCCACACAGCCACTTGTGTCCCCTGTGTCCCTGGAGGCCGCAGCGCGTTTTGGGTTTTGGCGCGGACGGGCCCCTCTCGGCTTCCGTAGTCCATTTGCCCCGGAGCCTGCCAGACCCCTGGCCCCAGGGGCGGGCCCTGCTGAGTCCCCAAGCGCCTCCTGGGTTCCTGCCACTACCCTTGGGCCGGGATGTGGTGCCACCTTGTGCGTAGAAGCCCTGCACACAGGCAAGAAGCCCCCCAGGCTCGCCCGACCTGGAGCCCCCTGGCTGGCTGCAGCCACAGGGAACAGGGGTTCTGAGTTGGCAGCCCCCATTCCCGAAGCATCCACGGGCAGTTCCCCGAAGGGCTGACACCGGCTGCGCCTCAGCAGCCAGACAACCTCCCTCCCTCTGGTCGGGCACTGCAAGCCACACAGCCACTTGTGTCCCCTGTGTCCCTGGAGGCCGCAGCGCGTTTTGGGTTTTGGCGCGGACGGGCCCCTCTCGGCTTCCGTAGTCCATTTGCCCCGGAGCCTGCCAGACCCCTGGCCCCAGGGGCGGGCCCTGCTGAGTCCCCGAGCGCCTCCTGGGTTCCTGCCACCACCCTTGGGCCGGGATGAGGTGCCACCTTGTGCGTAGAAGCCCTGCACACAGGCAAGAAGCCCCCCAGGCCCGCGGGCGCGCCCGACCCTGGAGCCCCCTGGCTGGCTGCAGCCACAGGGAACGGGGGTTCTGAGTTGGCAGCCCCCATTCCCGAAGCATCCACGGGCAGTTCCCCGAAGGGCTGACACCGGCTGCGCCTCAGCAGCCAGACAACCTCCCTCCCTCTGGTCGGGCACTGCAAGCCACACAGCCACTTGTGTCCCCTGTGTCCCTGGAGGCCGCAGCGCGTTTTGGGTTTTGGCGCGGACGGGCCCCTCTCGGCTTCCGTAGTCCATTTGCCCGGGAGCCTGCCAGACCCCTGGCCCCAGGGGCGGGCCCTGCTGAGTCCCCGAGCGCCTCCTGGGTTCCTGCCACCACCCTTGGGCCGGGATGAGGTGCCACCTTGTGCGTAGAAGCCCTGCACACAGGCAAGAAGCTCCCCAGGCCCGCGGGCGCGCCCGACCCTGGAGCCCCCTGGCTGGCTGCAGCCAGAGGGAACGGGGGTTCTGAGTTGGCAGCCCCTATTCCCGAAGCATCCACGGGCAATTCCCCGAAGGGCTGACACCGGCTGCGCCTCAGCAGCCAGACAACCTCCCTCCCTCTGGTCGGGCACTGCAAGCCACACAGCCACTTGTGTCCCCTGTGTCCCTGGAGGCCGCAGCGCGTTTTGGGTTTTGGCGCGGACGGGCCCCTCTCGGCTTCCGTAGTCCATTTGCCCCGGAGCCTGCCAGACCCCTGGCTCCAGGGGCGGGCCCTGCTGAGTCCCCGAGCTCCTCCTGGGTTCCTGCCACCACCCTTGGGCCGGGATGAGGTGCCACCTTGTGCGTAGAAGCCCTGCACACAGGCAAGAAGCCCCCCAGGCCCGCGGGCGCGCCCGACCCTGGAGCCCCCTGGCTGGCTGCAGCCACAGGGAACGGGGTTTCTGGGTTGGCAGCCCCCATTCCCGAAGCATCCACGGGCAGTTCCCCGAAGGGCTGACACCGGCTGCGCCTCAGCAGCCAGACAACCTCCCTCCCTCTGGTCGGGCACTGCAAGCCACACAGCCACTTGTGTCCCCTGTGTCCCTGGAGGCCGCAGCGCGTTTTGGGTTTTGGCGCGGACGGGCCCCTCTCGGCTTCCGTAGTCCATTTGCCCCGGAGCCTGCCAGACCCCTGGCCCCAGGGGCGGGCCCTGCTGAGTCCCCGAGCGCCTCCTGGGTTCCTGCCACCACCCTTGGGCCGGGATGAGGTGCCACCTTGTGCGTAGAAGCCCTGCACACAGGCAAGAAGCCCCCCAGGCCCGCGGGCGTGCCCGAACCTGGAGCCCCCTGGCTGGCTGTAGCCACAGGGAACGGGGGTTCTGAGTTGGCAGCCCCCATTCCCGAAGCATCCACGGGCAGTTCCCCGAAGGGCTGACACCGGCTGCGCCTCAGCAGCCAGACAACCTCCCTCCCTCTGGTCGGGCACTGCAAGCCACACAGCCACTTGTGTCCCCTGTGTCCCTGGAGGCCGCAGCGCGTTTTGGGTTTTGGCGCGGACGGGCCCCTCTCGGCTTCCGTAGTCCATTTGCCCCCGGAGCCTGCCAGACCCCTGGCCCCAGGGGCGGGCCCTGCTGAGTTCCCGAGCGCCTCCTGGGTTCCTGCCACCACCCTTGGGCCGGGATGAGGTGACACCTTGTGCGTAGAAGCCCTGCACACAGGCAAGAAGCCCCCCAGGCCCGCGGGCGCGCCCGACCCTGGAGCCCCCTGGCTGGCTGCAGCCACAGGGAACAGGGGTTCTGAGTTGGCAGCCCCCATTCCCGAAGCATCCACGGGCAGTTCCCCGAAGGGCTGACACCGGCTGCGCCTCAGCAGCCAGACAACCTCCCTCCCTCTGGTCGGGCACTGCAAGCCACACAGCCACTTGTGTTCCCTGTGTCCCTGGAGGCCGCAGCGCGTTTTGGGTTTTGGCGCGGACGGGCCCCTCTCGGCTTCCGTAGTCCATTTGCCCCGGAGCCTGCCAGACCCCTGGCCCCAGGGGCGGGCCCTGCTGAGTCCCCGAGCGCCTCCTGGGTTCCTGCCACCACCCTTGGGCCGGGATGAGGTGCCACCTTGTGCGTAGAAGCCCTGCACACAGGCAAGAAGCCCCCCAGGCCCGCGGGCGCGCCCGACCCTGGTTCCTCCTGGCTGGCTGCAGCCACAGGGAACGGGGGTTCTGAGTTGGCAGCCCCCATTCCCGAAGCATCCACGGGCAGTTCCCCGAAGGGCTGACACCGGCTGCGCCTCAGCAGCCAGACAACCTCCCTCCCTCTGGTCGGGCACTGCAAGCCACACAGCCACTTGTGTCCCCTGTGTCCCTGGAGGCCGCAGCGCGTTTTGGGTTTTGGCGCGGACGGGCCCCTCTCGGCTTCCGTAGTCCATTTGCCCCGGAGCCTGCCAGACCCCTGGCTCCAGGGGCGGGCCCTGCAGAGTCCCCGAGCGCCTCCTGGGTTCCTGCCACCACCCTTGGGCCGGGATGAGGTGCCACCTTGTGCGTAGAAGCCCTGCACACAGGCAAGAAGCCCCCCAGGCCCGCGGGCGCGCCCGACCCTGGAGCCCCCTGGCTGGCTGCAGCCACAGGGAACGGGGGTTCTGAGTTGGCAGCCCCCATTCCCGAAGCATCCACGGGCAGTTCCCCGAAGGGCTGACACCGGCTGCGCCTCAGCAGCCAGACAACCTCCCTCCCTCTGGTCGGGCACTGCAAGCCACACAGCCACTTGTATCCCCTGTGTCCCTGGAGGCCGCAGCGCGTTTTGGGTTTTGGCGCGGACGGGCCCCTCTCGGCTTCCGTAGTCCATTTGCCCCGGAGCCTGCCAGACCCCTGGCCCCAGGGGCGGGCCCTGCTGAGTCCCCGAGCGCCTCCTGGGTTCCTGCCACCACCCTTGGGCCGGGATGAGGTGCCACCTTGTGCGTAGAAGCCCTGCACACAGGCAAGAAGCCCCCCAGGCCCGCGGGCGTGCCCGACCCTGGAGCCCCCTGGCTGGCTGCAGCCACAGGGAACGGGGGTTCTGAGTTGGCAGCCCCCATTCCCGAAGCATCCACGGGCAGTTCCCCGAAGGGCTGACACCGGCTGCGCCTCAGCAGCCAGACAACCTCCCTCCCTCTGGTCGGGCACTGCAAGCCACACAGCCACTTGTGTCCCCTGTGTCCCTGGAGGCCGCAGCGCGTTTTGGGTTTTGGCGCGGACGGGCCCCTCTCGGCTTCCGTAGTCCATTTGCCCCGGAGCCTGCCAGACCCCTGGCCCCAGGGGCGGGCCCTGCTGAGTCCCCGAGCGCCTCCTGGGTTCCTGCCACCACCCTTGGGCCGGGATGAGGTGCCACCTTGTGCGTAGAAGCCCTGCACACAGGCAAGAGGCCCCCCAGGCCCGCGGGCGCGCCCGACCCTGGTTCCTCCTGGCTGGCTGCAGCCACAGGGAACGGGGGTTCTGAGTTGGCAGCCCCCATTCCCGAAGCATCCACGGGTAGTTCCCCGAAGGGCTGACACCGGCTGCGCCTCAGCAGCCAGACAACCTCCCTCCCTCTGGTCGGGCACTGCAAGCCACACAGCCACTTGTGTCCCCTGTGTCCCTGGAGGCCGCAGCGCATTTTGGGTTTTGGCGCGGACGGGCCCCTCTCGGCTTCCGTAGTCCATTTGCCCCGGAGCCTGCCAGACCCCTGGCCCCAGGGGCGGGCCCTGCTGAGTCCCCGAGCGCCTCCTGGGTTCCTGCCACCACCCTTGGGCCGGGATGAGGTGCCACCTTGTGCGTAGAAGCCCTGCACACAGGCAAGAAGCCCCCCAGGCCCGCGGGCGCGCCCGACCCTGGAGCCCCCTGGCTGGCTGCAGCCACAGGGAACGGGGGTTCTGAGTTGGCAGCCCCCATTCCCGAAGCATCCACGGGCAGTTCCCCGAAGGGCTGACACCGGCTGCGCCTCAGCAGCCAGACAACCTCCCTCCCTCTGGTCGGGCACTGCAAGCCACACAGCCACTTGTGTCCCCTGTGTCCCTGGAGGCCGCAGCGCGTTTTGGGTTTTAGCGCGGACGGGCCCCTCTCGGCTTCCGTAGTCCATTTGCCCCCGGAGCCTGCCAGACCCCTGGCCCCAGGGGCGGGCCCTGCTGAGTTCCCGAGCGCCTCCTGGGTTCCTGCCACCACCCTTGGGCCGGGATGAGGTGCCACCTTGTGCGTAGAAGCCCTGCACACAGGCAAGAAGCCCCCCAGGCCCGCGGGCGCGCCCGACCCTGGAGCCCCCTGGCTGGCTGCAGCCACAGGGAACGGGGGTTCTGAGTTGGCAGCCCCCATTCCCGAAGCATCCACGGGCAGTTCCCCGAAGGGCTGACACCGGCTGCGCCTCAGCAGCCAGACAACCTCCCTCCCTCTGGTCGGGCACTGCAAGCCACACAGCCACTTGTGTCCCCTGTGTCCCTGGAGGCCGCAGCGCGTTTTGGGTTTTGGCGCGGACGGGCCCCTCTCGGCTTCCGTAGTCCATTTGCCCGGGAGCCTGCCAGACCCCTGGCCCCAGGGGCGGGCCCTGCTGAGTCCCCGAGTGCCTCCTGGGTTCCTGCCACCACCCTTGGGCCGGGATGAGGTGCCACCTTGTGCGTAGAAGCCCTGCACACAGGCAAGAAGCTCCCCAGGCCCGCGGGCGCGCCCGACCCTGGAGCCCCCTGGCTGGCTGCAGCCAGAGGGAACGGGGGTTCTGAGTTGGCAGCCCCTATTCCCGAAGCATCCACGGGCAGTTCCCCGAAGGGCTGACACCGGCTGCGCCTCAGCAGCCAGACAACCTCCCTCCCTCTGGTCGGGCACTGCAAGCCACACAGCCACTTGTGTCCCCTGTGTCCCTGGAGGCCGCAGCGCGTTTTGGGTTTTGGCGCGGACGGGCCCCTCTCGGCTTCCGTAGTCCATTTGCCCCGGAGCCTGCCAGACCCCTGGCCCCAGGGGCGGGCCCTGCTGAGTCCCCGAGCGCCTCCTGGGTTCCTGCCACCACCCTTGGGCCGGGATGAGGTGCCACCTTGTGCGTAGAAGCCCTGCACACAGGCAAGAAGCCCCCCAGGCCCGCGGGCGCGCCCGACCCTGGAGCCCCCTGGCTGGCTGCAGCCACAGGGAACGGGGGTTCTGAGTTGGCAGCCCCCATTCCCGAAGCATCCACGGGCAGTTCCCCGAAGGGCTGACACCGGCTGCGCCTCAGCAGCCAGACAACCTCCCTCCCTCTGGTCGGGCACTGCAAGCCACACAGCCACTTGTGTCCCCTGTGTCCCTGGAGGCCGCAGCGCGTTTTGGGTTTTGGCGCGGACGGGCCCCTCTCGGCTTCCGTAGTCCATTTGCCCCGGAGCCTGCCAGACCCCTGGCCCCAGGGGCGGGCCCTGCTGAGTCCCCGAGCGCCTCCTGGGTTCCTGCCACCACCCTTGGGCCGGGATGAGGTGCCACCTTGTGTGTAGAAGCCCTGCACACAGGCAAGAAGCCCCCCAGGCCCGCGGGCGCGCTCGACCCTGGAGCCCCATGGCTGGCTGCAGCCACAGGGAACGGGGGTTCTGAGTTGGCAGCCCCCATTCCCGAAGCATCCACGGGCAGTTCCCCGAAGGGCTGACACCGGCTGCGCCTCAGCAGCCAGACAACCTCCCTCCCTCTGGTCGGGCACTGCAAGCCACACAGCCACTTGTGTCCCCTGTGTCCCTGGAGGCCGCAGCGCGTTTTGGGTTTTGGCGCGGACGGGCCCCTCTCGGCTTCCGTAGTCCATTTGCCCCCGGAGCCTGCCAGACCCCTGGCCCCAGGGGCGGGCCCTGCTGAGTTCCCGAGCGCCTCCTGGGTTCCTGCCACCACCCTTGGGCCGGGATGAGGTGCCACCTTGTGCGTAGAAGCCCTACACACAGGCAAGAAGACCCCAAGGCCCGCGGCGCGCCCGACCCTGGAGCCCCCTGGCTGGCTGCAGCCACAGGGAACGGGGGTTCTGAGTTGGCAGTCCCCATTCCCGAAGCATCCACGGGCAGTTCCCCTAAGGGCTGACACCGGCTGCGCCTCAGCAGCCAGACAACCTCCCTCCCTCTGGTCGGGCACTGCAAGCCACACAGCCACTTGTGTCCCCTGTGTCCCTGGAGGCCGCAGCGCGTTTTGGGTTTTGGCGCGGACGGGCCCCTCTCGGCTTCCGTAGTCCATTTGCCCCGGAGCCTGCCAGACCCCTGGCCCCAGGGGCGGGCCCTGCTGAGTCCCCAAGCGCCTCCTGGGTTCCTGCCACTACCCTTGGGCCGGGATGTGGTGCCACCTTGTGCGTAGAAGCCCTGCACACAGGCAAGAAGCCCCCCAGGCTCGCCCGACCTGGAGCCCCCTGGCTGGCTGCAGCCACAGGGAACAGGGGTTCTGAGTTGGCAGCCCCCATTCCCGAAGCATCCACGGGCAGTTCCCCGAAGGGCTGACACCGGCTGCGCCTCAGCAGCCAGACAACCTCCCTCCCTCTGGTCGGGCACTGCAAGCCACACAGCCACTTGTGTCCCCTGTGTCCCTGGAGGCCGCAGCGCGTTTTGGGTTTTGGCGCGGACGGGCCCCTCTCGGCTTCCGTAGTCCATTTGCCCCGGAGCCTGCCAGACCCCTGGCCCCAGGGGCGGGCCCTGCTGAGTCCCCGAGCGCCTCCTGGGTTCCTGCCACCACCCTTGGGCCGGGATGAGGTGCCACCTTGTGCGTAGAAGCCCTGCACACAGGCAAGAAGCCCCCCAGGCCCGCGGGCGCGCCCGACCCTGGAGCCCCCTGGCTGGCTGCAGCCACAGGGAACGGGGGTTCTGAGTTGGCAGCCCCCATTCCCGAAGCATCCACGGGCAGTTCCCCGAAGGGCTGACACCGGCTGCGCCTCAGCAGCCAGACAACCTCCCTCCCTCTGGTCGGGCACTGCAAGCCACACAGCCACTTGTGTCCCCTGTGTCCCTGGAGGCCGCAGCGCGTTTTGGGTTTTGGCGCGGACGGGCCCCTCTCGGCTTCCGTAGTCCATTTGCCCGGGAGCCTGCCAGACCCCTGGCCCCAGGGGCGGGCCCTGCTGAGTCCCCGAGCGCCTCCTGGGTTCCTGCCACCACCCTTGGGCCGGGATGAGGTGCCACCTTGTGCGTAGAAGCCCTGCACACAGGCAAGAAGCTCCCCAGGCCCGCGGGCGCGCCCGAACCTGGAGCCCCCTGGCTGGCTGCAGCCAGAGGGAACGGGGGTTCTGAGTTGGCAGCCCCTATTCCCGAAGCATCCACGGGCAATTCCCCGAAGGGCTGACACCGGCTGCGCCTCAGCAGCCAGACAACCTCCCTCCCTCTGGTCGGGCACTGCAAGCCACACAGCCACTTGTGTCCCCTGTGTCCCTGGAGGCCGCAGCGCGTTTTGGGTTTGTTTTGGCGCGGACGGGCCCCTCTCGGCTTCCGTAGTCCATTTGCCCCCGGAGCCTGCCAGACCCCTGGCCCCAGGGGCGGGCCCTGCTGAGTTCCCGAGCGCCTCCTGGGTTCCTGCCACCACCCTTGGGCTGGGATGAGGTGCCACCTTGTGCGTAGAAGCCCTGCACACAGGCAAGAAGCCCCCCAGGCCCGCGGGCGCGCCCGACCCTGGAGCCCCCTGGCTGGCTGCAGCCACAGGGAACGGGGGTTCTGAGTGGCAGCCCCCATTCCCGAAGCATCCACGGGCAGTTCCCCGAAGGGCTGACACCGGCTGCGCCTCAGCAGCCAGACAACCTCCCTCCTCTGGTCGGGCACTGCAAGCCACACAGCCACTTGTGTCCCCTGTGTCCCTGGAGGCCGCAGCGCGTTTTGGGTTTTGGCGCGGACGGGCCCCTCTCGGCTTCCGTAGTCCATTTGCCCCGGAGCCTGCCAGACCCCTGGCCCCAGGGGCGGGCCCTGCTGAGTCCCCGAGCGCCTCCTGGGTTCCTGCCACCACCCTTGGGCCGGGATGAGGTGCCACCTTGTGCGTAGAAGCCCTGCACACAGGCAAGAAGCCCCCCAGGCCCGCGGGCGCGCCTGACCCTGGTTCCTCCTGGCTGGCTGCAGCCACAGGGAACGGGGGTTCTGAGTTGGCAGCCCCCATTCCCGAAGCATCCACGGGCAGTTCCCCGAAGGGCTGACACCGGCTGCGCCTCAGCAGCCAGACAACCTCCCTCCCCTCTGGTCGGCACTGCAAGCCACACAGCCACTTGTGTCCCCTGTGTCCCTGGAGGCCGCAGCGCGTTTTGGGTTTTGGCGGCGGACGGGCCCCTCTCGGCTTCCGTAGTCCATTTGCCCCCGGAGCCTGCCAGACCCCTGGCCCCAGGGGCGGGCCCTGCTGAGTCCCCGAGCGCCTCCTGGGTTCCTGCCACCACCCTTGGGCCGGGATGAGGTGCCACCTTGTGCGTAGAAGCCCTGCACACAGGCAAGAAGCCCCCAGGCCCGCGGGCGTGCCCGAACCTGGAGCCCCCTGGCTGGCTGCAGCCACAGGGAACGGGGGTTCTGAGTTGGCAGCCCCCATTCCCGAAGCATCACGGGGCAGTTCCCCGAAGGGCTGACACCGGCTGCGCCTCAGCAGCCAGACAACCTCCCTCCCTCTGGTCGGGCACTGCAAGCCACACAGCCACTTGTGTCCCCTGTGTCCCTGGAGGCCGCAGCGCGTTTTGGGTTTTAGCGCGGACGGGCCCCTCTCGGCTTCCGTAGTCCATTTGCCCCCGGAGCCTGCCAGACCCCTGGCCCCAGGGGCGGGCCCTGCTGAGTTCCCGAGCGCCTCCTGGGTTCCTGCCACCACCCTTGGGCCAGGATGAGGTGCCACCTTGTGCGTAGAAGCCCTGCACACAGGCAAGAAGCCCCCCAGGCCCGCGGGCGCGCCCGACCCCTGGAGCCCCCTGGCTGGCTGCAGCCACAGGGAACGGGGGTTCTGAGTTGGCAGCCCCCATTCCCGAAGCATCCACGGGGCAGTTCCCCGAAGGGCTGACACCGGCTGCGCCTCAGCAGCCAGACAACCTCCCTCCCTCTGGTCGGGGCACTGCAAGCCACACAGCCACTTGTGTCCCCTGTGTCCCTGGAGGCCGCAGCGCGTTTTGGGTTTTGGCGCGGACGGGCCCCTCTCGGCTTCCGTAGTCCATTTGCCCCCGGAGCCTGCCAGACCCCTGGCCCCAGGGGCGGGCCCTGCTGAGTCCCCGAGCGCCTCCTGGGTTCCTGCCACCACCCTTGGGCCGGGATGAGGTGCCACCTTGTGCGTAGAAGCCCTACACACAGGCAAGAAGCCCCCCAGGCCCGCGGGCGCGCCCGACCCTGGAGCCCCCTGGCTGGCTGCAGCCACAGGGAACGGGGGTTCTGAGTTGGCAGCCCCCATTCCCCGAAGCATCCACGGGCAGTTCCCCGAAGGGCTGACACCGGCTGCGCCTCAGCAGCCAGACAACCTCCCTCCCTCTGGTCGGGCACTGCAAGCCACACAGCCACTTGTGTCCCCTGTGTCCCTGGAGGCCGCAGCGCGTTTTGGGTTTTGGCGCGGACGGGCCCCTCTCGGCTTCCGTAGTCCATTTGCCCCCGGAGCCTGCCAGACCCCTGGCCCCAGGGGCGGGCCCTGCTGAGTTCCCGAGTGCCTCCTGGGTTACTGCCACCACCCTTGGGCCGGGATGAGGTGCCACCTTGTGCGTAGAAGCCCTACACACAGGCAAGAAGACCCCAAGGCCCGCGACGCGCCCGACCCTGGAGCCCCCTGGCTGGCTGCAGCCACAGGGAACGGGGGTTCTGAGTTGGCAGTCCCCATTCCCGAAGCATCCACGGGCAGTTCCCCGAAGGGCTGACACCGCTGCGCCTCAGCAGCCAGACAACCTCCCTCCCTCTGGTCGGGCACTGCAAGCCACACAGCCACTTGTGTCCCCTGTGTCCCTGGAGGCCGCAGCGCGTTTTGGGTTTTGGCGCGGACGGGCCCCTCTCGGCTTCCGTAGTCCATTTGCCCCGGAGCCTGCCAGACCCCTGGCCCCAGGGGCGGGCCCTGCTGAGTCCCCAAGCGCCTCCTGGGTTCCTGCCACTACCCTTGGGCCGGGATGTGGTGCCACCTTGTGCGTAGAAGCCCTGCACACAGGCAAGAAGCCCCCCAGGCTCGCCCGACCTGGAGCCCCCTGGCTGGCTGCAGCCACAGGGAACGGGGTTCTGAGTTGGCAGCCCCCATTCCCGAAGCATCCACGGGCAGTTCCCCGAAGGGCTGACACCGGCTGCGCCTCAGCAGCCAGACAACCTCCCTCCCTCTGGTCGGGCACTGCAAGCCACACAGCCACTTGTGTCCCCTGTGTCCCTGGAGGCCGCAGCGCGTTTTGGGTTTTGGCGCGGACGGGCCCCTCTCGGCTTCCGTAGTCCATTTGCCCCCGGAGCCTGCCAGACCCCTGGCCCCAGGGGCGGGCCCTGCTGAGTTCCCGAGCGCCTCCTGGGTTCCTGCCACCACCCTTGGGCTGGGATGAGGTGCCACCTTGTGCGTAGAAGCCCTGCACACAGGCAAGAAGCCCCCCAGGCCCCGCGGCGCGCCCGACCCTGGAGCCCCCTGGCTGGCTGCAGCCACAGGGAACGGGGGTTCTGAGTTGGCAGCCCCCATTCCCGAAGCATCCACGGGCAGTTCCCCGAAGGGCTGACACCGGCTGCGCCTCAGCAGCCAGACAACCTCCCTCCCTCTGGTCGGGCACTGCAAGCCACACAGCCACTTGTGTCCCCTGTGTCCCTGGAGGCCGCAGCGCGTTTTGGGTTTTGGCGCGGACGGGCCCCTCTCGGCTTCCGTAGTCCATTTGCCCCGGAGCCTGCCAGACCCCTGGCCCCAGGGGCGGGCCCTGCTGAGTCCCCGAGCGCCTCCTGGGTTCCTGCCACCACCCTTGGGCCGGGATGAGGTGCCACCTTGTGCGTAGAAGCCCTGCACACAGGCAAGAAGCCCCCCAGGCCCGCGGCGCGCCCGACCCTGGTTCCTCCTGGCTGGCTGCAGACACAGGGAACGGGGGTTCTGAGTTGGCAGCCCCCATTCCCGAAGCATCCACGGGCAGTTCCCCGAAGGGCTGACACCGGCTGCGCCTCAGCAGCCAGACAACCTCCCTCCCTCTGGTCGGGCACTGCAAGCCACACAGCCACTTGTGTCCCCTGTGTCCCTGGAGGCCGCAGCGCGTTTTGGGTTTTGGCGCGGACGGGCCCCTCTCGGCTTCCGTAGTCCATTTGCCCCGGAGCCTGCCAGACCCCTGGCCCCAGGGGGCGGGCCCTGCTGAGTCCCCGAGCGCCTCCTGGGTTCCTGCCACCACCCTTGGGCCGGGATGAGGTGCCACCTTGTGCGTAGAAGCCCTGCACACAGGCAAGAAGCCCCCCAGGCCCGCGGGCGTGCCCGAACCTGGAGCCCCCTGGCTGGCTGTAGCCACAGGGAACGGGGGTTCTGAGTTGGCAGCCCCCATTCCCGAAGCATCCACGGGCAGTTCCCCGAAGGGCTGACACCGGCTGCGCCTCAGCAGCCAGACAACCTCCCTCCCCTCTGGTCGGGCACTGCAAGCCACACAGCCACTTGTGTCCCCTGTGTCCCTGGAGGCCGCAGCGCGTTTTGGGTTTTTGGCGCGGACGGGCCCCTCTCGGCTTCCGTAGTCCATTTGCCCCCGGAGCCTGCCAGACCCCTGGCCCCAGGGGCGGGCCCTGCTGAGTTCCCGAGCGCCTCCTGGGTTCCTGCCACCACCCTTGGGCCGGGATGAGGTGCCACCTTGTGCGTAGAAGCCCTGCACACAGGCAAGAAGCCCCCCAGGCCCGCGGGCGCGCCCGACCCTGGAGCCCCCTGGCTGGCTGCAGCCACAGGGAACGGGGGTTCTGAGTTGGCAGCCCCCATTCCCGAAGCATCCACGGGCAGTTCCCCGAAGGGCTGACACCGGCTGCGCCTCAGCAGCCAGACAACCTCCCTCCCTCTGGTCGGGCACTGCAAGCCACACAGCCACTTGTGTCCCCTGTGTCCCTGGAGGCCGCAGCGCGTTTTGGGTTTTGGCGCGGACGGGCCCCCTCTCGGCTTCCGTAGTCCATTTGCCCCGGAGCCTGCCAGACCCCTGGCCCCAGGGGCGGGCCCTGCTGAGTCCCGAGCGCCCTCCTGGGTTCCTGCCACCACCCTTGGGCCGGGATGAGGTGCCACCTTGTGCGTAGAAGCCCTGCACACAGGCAAGAAGCTCCCCAGGCCCGCGGGCGCGCCCGACCCTGGAGCCCCCTGGCTGGCTGCAGCCAGAGGGAACGGGGGTTCTGAGTTGGCAGCCCCTATTCCCGAAGCATCCACGGGCAATTCCCCGAAGGGCTGACACCGGCTGCGCCTCAGCAGCCAGACAACCTCCCTCCCTCTGGTCGGGCACTGCAAGCCACACAGCCACTTGTGTCCCCTGTGTCCCTGGAGGCCGCAGCGCGTTTTGGGTTTTGGCGCGGACGGGCCCCTCTCGGCTTCCGTAGTCCATTTGCCCCGGAGCCTGCCAGACCCCTGGCCCCAGGGGGCGGGCCCTGCTGAGTCCCCGAGCGCCTCCTGGGTTCCTGCCACCACCCTTGGGCCGGGATGAGGTGCCACCTTGTGCGTAGAAGCCCTGCACACAGGCAAGAAGCCCCCCAGGCCCGCGGGCGCGCCCGACCCTGGAGCCCCCTGGCTGGCTGCAGCCACAGGGAACGGGGGTTCTGAGTTGGCAGCCCCCATTCCCGAAGCATCCACGGGCAGTTCCCCGAAGGGCTGACACCGGCTGCGCCTCAGCAGCCAGACAACCTCCCTCCCTCTGGTCGGGCACTGCAAGCCACACAGCCACTTGTGTCCCCTGTGTCCCTGGAGGCCGCAGCGCGTTTTGGGTTTTGGCGGCGGACGGGCCCCTCTCGGCTTCCGTAGTCCATTTGCCCCGGAGCCTGCCAGACCCCCTGGCCCCAGGGGGGGCCGGCCCCTGCTGAGTCCCCGAGCGCCTCCTGGGTTCCTGCCACCACCCTTGGGCCGGGATGAGGTGCCACCTTGTGTGTAGAAGCCCTGCACACAGGCAAGAAGCCCCCCAGGCCCGCGGGCGCGCTCGACCCTGGAGCCCCATGGCTGGCTGCAGCCACAGGGAACTGGGGTTCTGAGTTGGCAGCCCCCATTCCCGAAGCATACACGGGCAGTTCCCCGAAGGGCTGACACCGGCTGCGCCTCAGCAGCCAGACAACCTCCCTCCCTCTGGTCGGGCACTGCAAGCCACACAGCCACTTGTGTCCCCTGTGTCCCTGGAGGCCGCAGCGCGTTTTGGGTTTTAGCGCGGACGGGCCCCTCTCGGCTTCCGTAGTCCATTTGCCCCCGGAGCCTGCCAGACCCCTGGCCCCAGGGGCGGGCCCTGCTGAGTTCCCGAGCGCCTCCTGGGTTCCTGCCACCACCCTTGGGCCAGGATGAGGTGCCACCTTGTGCGTAGAAGCCCTGCACACAGGCAAGAAGCCCCCCAGGCCCGCGGGCGCGCCCGACCCTGGAGCCCCTGGCTGGCTGCAGCCACAGGGAACGGGGGTTCTGAGTTGGCAGCCCCCATTCCGAAGCATCCACGGGCAGTTCCCCGAAGGGCTGACACCGGCTGCGCCTCAGCAGCCAGACAACCTCCCTCCCTCTGGTCGGGCACTGCAAGCCACACAGCCACTTGTGTCCCCTGTGTCCCTGGAGGCCGCAGCGCGTTTTGGGTTTTGGCGCGGACGGGCCCCTCTCGGCTTCCGTAGTCCATTTGCCCCCGGAGCCTGCCAGACCCCTGGCCCCAGGGGCGGGCCCTGCTGAGTCCCCGAGCGCCTCCTGGGTTCCTGCCACCACCCTTGGGGCCGGGATGAGGTGCCACCTTGTGCGTAGAAGCCCTACACACAGGCAAGAAGCCCCCCAGGCCCGCGGGCGCGCCCGACCCTGGAGCCCCCTGGCTGGCTGCAGCCACAGGGAACGGGGGTTCTGAGTTGGCAGCCCCCCATTCCCCGAAGCATCCACGGCAGTTCCCCGAAGGGCTGACACCAGCTGCGCCTCAGCAGCCAGACAACCTCCCTCCCTCTGGTCGGGCACTGCAAGCCACACAGCCACTTGTGTCCCCTGTGTCCCTGGAGGCCGCAGCGCGTTTTGGGTTTTGGCGCGGACGGGCCCCTCTCGCTTCCGTAGTCCATTTGCCCCCGGAGCCTGCCAGACCCCTGGCCCCAGGGGCGGGCCCTGCTGAGTTCCCGAGCGCCTCCTGGGTTACTGCCACCACCCTTGGGCCGGGATGAGGTGCCACCTTGTGCGTAGAAGCCCTACACACAGGCAAGAAGACCCCAAGGCCCGCGGCGCGCCCGACCCTGGAGCCCCCTGGCTGGCTGCAGCCACAGGGAACGGGGGTTCTGAGTTGGCAGTCCCCATTCCCGAAGCATCCACGGGCAGTTCCCCGAAGGGCTGACACCGGCTGCGCCTCAGCAGCCAGACAACCTCCCTCCCTCTGGTCGGGCACTGCAAGCCACACAGCCACTTGTGTCCCCTGTGTCCTGGAGGCCGCAGCGCGTTTTGGGTTTTGGCGCGGACGGGCCCCCTCTCGGCTTCCGTAGTCCATTTGCCCCGGAGCCTGCCAGACCCCTGGCCCCAGGGGCGGGCCCTGCTGAGTCCCCAAGCGCCTCCTGGGTTCCTGCCACTACCCTTGGGCCGGGATGTGGTGCCACCTTGTGCGTAGAAGCCCTGCACACAGGCAAGAAGCCCCCCAGGCTCGCCCGACCTGGAGCCCCCTGGCTGGCTGCAGCCACAGGGAACGGGGGTTCTGAGTTGGCAGCCCCCATTCCCGAAGCATCCACGGGCAGTTCCCCGAAGGGCTGACACCGGCTGCGCCTCAGCAGCCAGACAACCTCCCTCCCTCTGGTCGGGCACTGCAAGCCACACAGCCACTTGTGTCCCCCTGTGTCCCTGGAGCCGCAGCGCGTTTTGGGTTTTGGCGCGGACGGGCCCCTCTCGGCTTCCGTAGTCCATTTGCCCCCGGAGCCTGCCAGACCCCTGGCCCCAGGGGCGGGCCCTGCTGAGTTCCCGAGCGCCTCCTGGGTTCCTGCCACCACCCTTGGGCTGGGATGAGGTGCCACCTTGTGCGTAGAAGCCCTGCACACAGGCAAGAAGCCCCCCAGGCCCGCGGGCGCGCCCGACCCTGGAGCCCCCTGGCTGGCTGCAGCCACAGGGAACGGGGGTTCTGAGTTGGCAGCCCCCATTCCCGAAGCATCCACGGGCAGTTCCCCGAAGGGCTGACACCGGCTGCGCCTCAGCAGCCAGACAACCTCCCTCCCTCTGGTCGGGCACTGCAAGGCACACAGCCACTTGTGTCCCCTGTGTCCCTGGAGGCCGCAGCGCGTTTTGGGTTTTGGCGCGGACGGGCCCCTCTCGGCTTCCGTAGTCCATTTGCCCCGGAGCCTGCCAGACCCCTGGCCCCAGGGGCGGGCCCTGCTGAGTCCCCGAGCGCCTCCTGGGTTCCTGCCACCACCCTTGGGCCGGGATGAGGTGCCACCTTGTGCGTAGAAGCCCTGCACACAGGCAAGAAGCCCCCCAGGCCCGCGGGCGCGCCCGACCCTGGTTCCTCCTGGCTGGCTGCAGCCACAGGGAACGGGGGTTCTGAGTTGGCAGCCCCCATTCCCGAAGCATCCACGGGCAGTTCCCCGAAGGGCTGGACACCGGCTGCGCCTCAGCAGCCAGACAACCTCCCTCCCTCTGGTCGGGGCACTGCAAGCCACACAGCCACTTGTGTCCCCTGTGTCCCTGGAGGCCGCAGCGCGTTTTGGGTTTTTGGCGCGGACGGGCCCCTCTCGGCTTCCGTAGTCCATTTGCCCCGGAGCCTGCCAGACCCCTGGCCCCAGGGGGCGGGCCCTGCTGAGTCCCCGAGCGCCTCCTGGGTTCCTGCCACCACCCTTGGGCCGGGATGAGGTGCCACCTTGTGCGTAGAAGCCCTGCACACAGGCAAGAAGCCCCCCAGGCCCGCGGGCGTGCCCGAACCTGGAGCCCCCTGGCTGGCTGTAGCCACAGGGAACGGGGGGTTCTGAGTTGGCAGCCCCCATTCCCGAAGCATCCACGGGCAGTTCCCCGAAGGGCTGACACCGGCTGCGCCTCAGCAGCCAGACAACCTCCCTCCCTCTGGTCGGGCACTGCAAGCCACACAGCCACTTGTGTCCCCTGTGTCCCTGGAGGCCGCAGCGCGTTTTGGGTTTTGGCGCGGACGGGCCCCTCTCGGCTTCCGTAGTCCATTTGCCCCCGGAGCCTGCCAGACCCCTGGCCCCAGGGGCGGGCCCTGCTGATTTCCCGAGCGCCTCCTGGGTTCCTGCCACCACCCTTGGGCCGGGATGAGGTGCCACCTTGTGCGTAGAAGCCCTGCACACAGGCAAGAAGCCCCCCAGGCCCGCGGGCGCGCCCGACCCCTGGAGCCCCCTGGCTGGCTGCAGCCACAGGGAACGGGGGGTTCTGAGTTGGCAGCCCCCATTCCCGAAG